>NW_025410727.1:0-6548 GCF_002201575.2 Neomonachus schauinslandi | reverse complement strand
CTGGCCCTGCGGCGTGCCCCCTACTGAGGTGGGAGGCCGATGCAGGCAGGCCCAGACACCCTCAGGCCTCTAGCCCCCTCTTCAAAAGGAAGCAGTCACTTCTGTGGAATCAGCTAGAAGCCAGTGTGCACGCACAGGCCGTGAGCTGGTCCTGGAGCCACCTGGTCCGGCCTGCACACTCGCCGCACAGCACCTGCGCGCTGCACCTCAGACAACCCGACGTGCGGGAAAGGGACCCTCAGAGCCGCGTCCTGCACACACCAGGCCATGCTGGTGCGGGCACGCCAAGGACCCCCAACCGGCCCGGGCTCCCCGCTGAGAGCAGCCCAGCCTCCGCTGCCCCCAGACGGACAGGCCAGCCCCGCGAGGGCCCGAGCCGGGGGCAGGGCGCGTCCAGCAGGGAGAGCCAGGGCGGGGGCGGGGGGGTGGGGGCTTGGCGGCCTCACCTGGTGGAGGCTGCGCTTGGCCTGCAGCGCGGCGCTCAGCTTCTCCTCCTGCTTCACACGCATCTTCAGCACCTCGTGCACGAACTTCTCTTTGGCTTCCTTGGTGTCCAGGCCGCCCTCCAGGGCCTGCCGCAGATGCTCCACCTCGGCCTCCAGGCCGCCGCGCGCGGTGTGGGCAGGGGCCGCAGCCGCAGGGGCAGCGGGCGCGGCGGGCGGGGCGTGCACACTGGGGGAGCTCAGGTCCTTGGCGGAGCTGGATGAGGTAAGGGATGGGGAGGAGAGTGAGGACAGGGAGGAGGTGACTGCGGAAACACAGACGGAAGTGGAGGGCACCAGGGTGCTCGGCACACCACCGTGCAACACCATGCCAGGGGCAGGCAAGGACCCCGACTCACACGTACATTGCTCCCTGCTCTCCACTTCCACCTCAGCCTCTGAGTCCTTGTCATCCTCTGGGGCGGCCAAGGGCACTGGCGTCTCCGGGGCTCCGGGGGTGTCCACAGTCAGCTTCCGCTTCCGTGGCTGGAGGCAGGTGGCCAGAGGCTCAGGGGCCCGCGAGACCACGGTGGCGCATGGCGGGCTGCTCACAACCTTCTGCTGGGCCGGCGGTGCCAGGGCCACATTGGGGGCCACACCCGTCTCGAAGCTCTTGTAGGAGTAAAAGCTGCGGGGCATGGCGGGGGGGGGGGGGCATGGGGGCCACGGGGGTCTGCCCCCCCCCCCCCAAGTCCCCCTCCCACCGTGGCCAGCACGTGAAGGCTCCTCGGGGTACCTGCCCCCTGGAAAGTGTGAAGGAGGAGATGCAAGCCAGCAGCTGCGGGGTAGCTGGCCGCACCTGACACCGTCTAAAGGACCACAGCACTGTGGTGACTGTGGCCGGCCTCCCGGCTGCTCCCTTGGCCATGCGGCCCCACAGCTCCGGGCACTTCATCCCGCCCACGCGTAGCCCGCCTCACTGTGCACTCAGGCCACCGAAGGAGCGCCCCGCGGACTGGGGGAGGCCCGGGCTGAGACGCACAGAGCGACAGCTTCTCTTGGATCGTGTCCACTTTGAGAGACTCTAGGCAACCCCGTAAAGGAAAGGTCTCACCCAGCAGATGACTACAGACACCTGGGGGCAGAACCCAACCCCGGCCCCACGTCCCTAGGCCTGTGTTGACCACCGGCCGCCAGCATGGCAGGCACCCACCTGTCTCGAATCAGGGCCGGGAGGTGCGGGGAGAGCTCTTTGTCACTCGTGGACACCGCAGGGGCCAGGGTCGGAAAGCGGAGAGGCGCTGGCGAGGGTGAACGCAGCCAAGGCTCTGCGGGAAGAGAGGCGCGGGTGTGAGAGGCTGGGGTGTGGAGCCTCAGTGACGGCCGCCCCACCCCGCAGACGTGCTCAGGTGAACGTGCTCAGCCCCCCCCCGCCCCGCCATTCCCCGCACAACCTTGCTGGAGCTGGCCAGGGTCCGCAGCCAGCCAGACTCTTTGTCCTTCTCAGAAGACGTAGGGAGTTGGGAGGGGGCGTCATCTGTTTTCCGATGGAGGCCGGGGGCTCGGAGGAGACCTGTGAGAAACACAAAAGTTGTTGCTGGCGCCTCCGGAGATATCCGCGCTCTGGGCAAGGTCTCGAGCCAGCAGACCTGACTGTGCACGAGGTGCGTACAGTGACACACAGACCCTGACCCCAGGACAGAACAAGCCACTTCCCCGAGCGCTCCGTGGGGCTGCCACGCCGGGACCTCACCCCACCGCTGCAGAAGGCCCAGCATAGGGCGCCCAGGCCGAGCTCCAGGCGGGAACTCAAGGGGACAGCCCCTTGCCCCAGCCCCTCCGTCTGTGCGCTGCCGACTTGGTGCCGAAGTGGCTGACAGGAGCCGTGGACTCTGGCCTCCCCGCCGTGGTCATGCCAGGACGGGGAAGGGGCAGCCCAGCGGGCAGGCTCATTGGCCAAGTGTGGTGCCCTCCATCAGGGGGGTTCACCCAGGTCCCCAAAGTTCTGGGTTCCACCAAGCAGAACCGACAACTAGCTGTCAGCCAGAGCATCCGTCTGGCAAGATCTCAGGAGAAAGGCATTCTCCAAATAAGAGACGACCCTCTTGGGGTGCCTGGGTGGCTCAGTCGGCGCAGCGTCTGCCTGGGATCGAGCCCCGCATGGGGATCCCTGCTCAGCAGGGAGACCGCTTCTCCCTCTCCTCCCTGCTGTACTCGCTCACCGTCTCTCCTTCTCTTTCAAATAATAAAATCTTTAAAAAGCGAGAGAGAGCGAGAGAGAGACGACCCTCTCCACCGAGTGCCCAGGGCTTCAGGACCAAGGCCACGCTCGTGTTCTCCTCCAGCGTCCCAAGGGCCCCAAGTTGTGTCTGCGGGACACTAGTCAGAGTGGCCTCCAGAAATGGCGTCAGGAGAACAAAGTCCCCCAACCCAATGGCGCAGGATCCTGAGGCAGACAGGCTCTCTTCCCGAGAAAACAGGACCGTCTTTGGGGGATGGACAGTGCCCCGCCCCCGGCCACGGCAGCTGTGCTGGGGGCCACACACAGGCCATCGCGCAATCACCCACCTAGGGCCAGGGGCCGACAGGACGATGCCCTGTCACTCCCCCTGGCCTGACCTCAGGAGGAGGGAGCAGATGCGGGGGACGCTCTGCTGGCAGCTGGGAAGCCTTGGAGGGGAGGCCAGTAATGGGGGGGGGGAGAAGAAAGGCTCCTCCCACCTCCAGGAACACTTGGAGAAAATACTGTGTCACAGACCTGGCCCCTTGGGGGGACACGGGCTTCCTGGGAGGGGAAGAGAGCAGGGAGGCAAGTGGTCAACGGAGGTGCCCCGCTTACCAGGGCCGTCATCACAAAATTCCAGAGACAGGACAGACGGGATCCTGGGCAGAGGGCCCGACCAAGCCCGGCACATGTCCGTATGCATGCGTGTTCACGGGGCCCCACCCCACCCCACCCCACCCCACCCCACCCCACCCCACCCCACGGCAGCCCCTCTCGGGGGACAAACGCAGGGTCGAGGACTCTGGGACATAGGCAGCCCTCGGGACCCAGGGAGGAAATACTAGGACCTCAGACCCTGTCCAGGGTACACTAGCCTCTGTCTTCACAGAGAAGCAGCTGCCCTGAGGCCCGGAGCCCCGCAGCTCAGAGACCCATGCCAGGCTCCAGAAGGCGCTTCGGGGGGTACCCACAGACGACTGTGGACGGTCTGCTCAGGCATGAAACCATCATTCAGGAAAGAAAGACCTGTTTGTTGGTGCTTTTTAGGGGAGAGCGTCCGGTGACGTCTGCCTGCGCGGCCTGGACACCTCCTGCAAGCGGGTGAGCGGGGGGCTGGCGGCCGGGCGATGGGGTGGGGGGGCGGTTACGCCAGCAGGGGTGGAGCTTCCTGTCTGAGCAGATAGGAAGCAGGGAGGAGAGGAAACAAGCTGAGCTCTCACCAAGAGAAAAGCCACAGGCCTGGCACCGGCTCCCGCAGGTTCAGGAAGACTCCTGGGGGGTGCACGCGACTCAGGCTGTAGGGTCACCCCCCCCCACATGATGGCTGGCTTGTGGCGCCCATCCGTGTGGTGGGGGAGTGAGGCTGCCCCCAGTCAGGGACCTGGCCTGCAAAGACGGAGCACTAAACCGAGCCTGTGAGCTCGGGAGAAAGGGCCTGAGCCTCCCCCACGCTCCCGCCCCCCACCCCAAGCTTGTCAACCCTAGGATGGGGATGGGTCTTCGGGCAGCTGGAGTAACGCCTCTGAGTGTCCTATAGCAGGACAAACCCCATGAGCAGAACCTTCTATGAGAGAGCAGCAGGAAGGGGCCAGCAGGGGAGCCTCGCCAGGACATGGACACAGGCCCTGAGGGAGGTTTGCTGCTCCCTCTCACCTGAGAGCGATCTAAAGCCCTGGTAGGACGTGCTTCTCAGGGCCTGGAAGGCCACTGTTCCTAGCAGGGCCCACTTGAGCCCCAGCAACAGCCCGTGGCATCCCCATTCCACAAGAGATCAGCAAGCAGGTAAAGACAGTCACTTCTGGTTTCTGACCCTTCTCAAGGCCTCCAAGCTGGATCATGGGGGCCCACGACCCTCAAGGAGGCAGCGGGTTTCTGGGCCTACTCCCCTGAGCCTCAGGCCAAGAGCCTGCCGAGGGTCCCGCACCGCGTGGACGGCTACCACAGCAGGCCACACCACTCCCCGCAGACGCTCAGCGTGGGGGTCCGGGCAGAGAAGGGCATCGCCCCACACAAGGGCGAAAGCATGTGGCACTACGCACAAGTGTGCCCCCCCACGCAGCACACGCACAGCCTCTGGGACCCCTGCCAGCCTCGGAGCAGCCACTCTGCTGAAGGGCTGAGCACAGTGTCCACCGCCGCCAAACTGTGGAAGGAGCCCAGACGTCCATGGACACACGAACGGACAGAGAGGACGTGGTCTATTCACGGTGGACTACTACTCAGCCATCGACAACAATGGCATCTTCCATCTGCAGCCACGTGGACGGAACTCGAGAGTATCATGCTGAGCGAAATAAGTCTCTCTGAGAAGGACAAATACCACAGGATTTCACTGATATACGGAAATCAGAGAGGGAGACAAACCATACGAGACGCTTAACTCTAGGGAACAAACTGAGGGCTGCTGGAGGGGGGAGGGGTGGGGGGACGGGGTAACTGGGGGACGGGCACCGAGGAGGGCACGTGATGTGATGAGCACAGGCTGTTATATGCAACTGATGATCACTGATCTCTACCTCTGAAACTAGGGAGTTCAAAAAAATATTGTGTTTGCCAGGAGCTGAAGGGGGGTAGGAATGGAAGTTATGTTTAATGGGTGTAGGGTTTCAGTTTTACAAGGTGAAAAAAATTCCATGATGGCTGGAAGTGATGGTTGCACAAAACTGTGAATGTACTTACTGCTACTGACCTGTACGCTTCACATGCTCACAATGTACATTTTACGTTGTCTCTATCTCAACACAATTTTTAAAAATAAATGTTTCTAAAAAAAGAAAAGAAAAAGAGCTGGCTGCAGACCACGCGGGCGCCCACCCAGGGCTTTCCAGCAGCCGAGTGTGCACCCCACAGAGCAGAGAGGACACTCCACGATGAGGTTCTGCCCAGGGGCCTCGGGAGGTTTGCAAGGATGTGGGGCTATGACGCAGGAGTGACCTTCCTATGGGACCTTTCTGTCGAGCTGGGCTGCGGGGCCCCATCATGTCAGAGGCTCCATCAGATACAAGGGGAGTGGGGGGCAGGGTGGTTGCTGGGGCTGTGGCCACCACCCAAGGCCAGTGCAGGGAAAAGCCAGGTAGACGAGACGGCCAGCGGCCACCAGGAGCCAGGGCAGCTTCTGGCATCAGCCCTGGGGCCTCGTGCTCACAAAGGACATACTTCATTCTGTGCCTGAGCCCCAAACGCATAGAGGGACAGCCTATGCCAAGGCCCAGAAGCAGGGCAGGGCGGAAGGAGGGCTCTGGGCTCAGAGACCAGCGGCTTACCTTGGATTTCTGAGTCCCTTCCCCCATGCTCTGCTGAGAACCCCACGTCCCAGGAGCAGGGCAGCAGGCCTGGGCTTGGGCCCTGACCTGGCATCTGGGAACCCCTAGATGCAAGACTCCTGGGAGAGAGGCCACTGGCAGTACCCCACATATTCTTGGGGGAATGAGCTCATTACCACTCCGCCTCCCAAGACTGCCCTGGGATGAACCCAAGAGAGGTCCCTAGGGCCTGCCCCGCCACCTCTCATGCACGGTTCCTTGTGCACCGCCCTGGACACCTTCAAACAGAAAGAAAAACCGTACATGGGGGAACAGAGTGGGGAAGAAAAGAGGTTCCAGATGCTGGCTAATGGCACTGGCCCGAGGCCCAGGCCCACACCCCAACTTCGGCACGGAGCTCTGGCTGCTCCAGGGAACCGGTTCGGGGTGACACTGGCAGTGAAGGGGGGCAGCTCCCACCCACCTGCCAGGCAGATCCAGAGGCCGCCTGGGCACACAGCCACGCGTCGCGGACCCAGACGGCCCAAAGGAGGGACACCCGGCCGCGAGCACAGGACGCGCATGGAGAGCACCGGTCCGGGAGAGCGAGGCCGGGCAGGTCTGCACCGTGTGCCAGCACCTTGCGTGCACGGACGTACC
>NW_025410726.1:0-6549 GCF_002201575.2 Neomonachus schauinslandi | reverse complement strand
GAAACAAATAATGCAATATATGTTAACATAAAAAAAAAAAAGAAGGTGGCAGGAGGGGAAGAATGAAGGGGGGAAATCGGATGGGGAGACGAACCATGAGAGATGATGGACTCTGAAAAACAAACTGAGGGTTCTAGAGGGGAGGGGGGTGGGAGGATGGGTTAGCCTGGTGATGGGTATTGAGGAGGGCACGTTCTGCATGGAGCACTGAGTGTTATGCACAAGCAATGAATCGTGGAACACTACATCTAAAACTAATGATGTAATGTATGCGGATTAACATAACAATAAAAATATTTTAAAATAAAGATAGAACTACCCTACAATCCAGCAATTGCAACACTATGTATTTACACAAAGGATGCAGAAATAGTGATTCAAAGTGATACATGAACCCCGATCTTTCTAGCAGCATTATGAAATATAGTCAAATTATTTAGAGTCCAAATGTCCCGTGAATGCTGAATGTATAAAGAAGATGTGGGAGATACATATTTATATTTGTGGATTATATATGGGAAATATATATAATAATATTTTCTGAGATATATATAGGATATTTCTATTTATATCTATATATATCCTGTAGATATCTCTATCTAACCTATAAATATATCCTTTATAGATAGATATTTATACCTGTATAAGATATAGATAGATATACATACATACTTCTATCTATAATCTTGCCATTTGCCATGACATGAATGGAGCTAAAGAGTATTAGTATTATGCTAAGTGAAGTAAGTCAGTCAGAGAAATAAAAATAACATGATTTCACTAATATGTGGAATTTAAGAAACAAAACAAACGGACAGAGGGGGAAGAAAAAAAGAGACAACCCAGGAAACAGACTCTTAGCTATAGAGAACAAACAGGTGGTTACTGGAGGGAAGGTGGGTGGGGGGGATGGGTTAAATAGGTGACTGGTATTAAAGAGGGCACTTGTGATGAGCACTGGGTGCTGGATGAATCACTAAATTTTACACCTGAAACTAATACTACATTCTATGTTGACTAAGTGCTATGTAAATAGCAATTTGGAGAAAAAACAAAAAGGAATTGCAACATGGCAATTCACAACTAAAAAATAGTCTTTACAGAACATCCTGGTGCATAGCTTACCAAATTGAATATTACTAAAAATTAGTACCTTCATTTTTTTTTTTCCTGTGACTATCAGGGTAAAATGCACTTGATGTATTATTAGTTTCAGAGATAGAGTCAATCATCTAAAAAAGGAAAAGGCTTTATGAAACTGTCCATGTGATTTCTTTCCTGATTTTCAATGATCAGCATCCACATAATTAACACAGTCCATACAGTTAACAGGTAGACAGATGATAGATAGATGATAGATTAGATAGATAAACAGATGATAGATATAGATATATGATAGATATTTCATGGCATGTTGACAAAAATGGCGAATTTTCTCTTATTGCTGTTGTGTGTATTATCTCTTCCCTAAAAATCTATTGTACTTTTACGTAATAAACTACAATAGATCACCGAAAACAAACAAACAGATATCTATGAGGCATATTAGTCATCCCTTTTGCTTAGGTATCTTGCTTTTGTTTTGTCCTGTACTTTCATTTGGCCCATATTCCTCTGTCTCCTCATTTTTTCCTAACTCTAAATTTGTTTCTGTGTGCTAGGGATGTCAGCTCTGTCTCCTGCTTTTTGAAGTAGTGGCCTTATGAAGAGGTCCTGCAGTGATCCCCTTTCAACACAGAAGTACACAAACTTTAGAAAACTGGAATTTCGTAATATTTCCTAACATCATGAGTAAATTATGTGAGGCATACTAACAAGACATAGAGAAATAATAGAAATGTAATGTGTACTGCGATATATACCTGTTATGCAATTATCTTAGGGTTAAAAAATACTGTGTAATAACAGCAGAACAGTGTGATAGGATGCTAAGGCAAATATCCTGTCACAAAGTGAAAGATTAAAGATGTAATTATTCCTCCAAGTCTCATTTTGGTTTCTATGTCATTTGACCACCTCTTCTTAAGTAAATGTCTAAACTTAGCTCCAAGCAACTCTCATTCCTTGTCTTCCAGGTATGAATGGAGCCATGGAAGATGCAAATGACACCACAGAGATAAACTTCATTCTTTTAGGGCTCTTTAACTACACTCAGATCCATCTGTTCCTCTTTTCAATGGTGCTCATGCTCTTCCTCATCTCCCTGATGGGCAATGCCCTCATGATTGTGCTCATCCATGAGGACCCCAGTGGCACACACCCATATACTTCCTGCTTAGCCAGCTCTCCTTCATGGACATTATGCTGGTCTCCACCATTGCCCCCCAAATGGCAACCAACTACCTGATGGGCACCAGTTCCATCTCTCCTGCTGGCTGTGGAGCCCGGATTTTACTGTTTCCCATGATCTTCCTCATCTCCCTGATGGGCAGTGCCCTCATGATTGTGCTCATCCATGAGGACCCCAGCGGCACACACCCATGTACTTCCTGCTTAGCCAGCTCTCTCTCATGGACATGATGCTGGTCTCCACCATAGTCCCCCAAATGACAACCAACTACCTGATGGGCACTAGGTCCATCTCTCCTGCTGGCTGTGGAGCCCGGAGTTTACTGTTTCCCATGCTGGGAGAGGGTGAGTGCTTCCTCTTAGCGGTCATGGCCTATGACCGCTATGTGGCCATACGTCACCCCCTGCGCTACACCATCCTCAGGAATCAGAAGCTGTGCTTGCACGTGACCACAGGATCCTGGCTTCCAGGAGGGGTGGATGGGCTGATGCAGCCTGGTGCCACTCTGAGCTTCCCTTACTGCCATTCTCGAGAAATCAACCACTTCTTTTGTGAGGCACCCACACTCATGCACCTTCCCTCTGCCGACGCTACCTTTGTAAAGTTTTTCACGCATGTGTGTTGCCTCCTGATGCTCTTGATCCCTCTATCTCTCCTTTTGGCTTCCTACAGTCTCATCTTGGCTGCTGGGCTCCGCATGCGGTCCACTGCAGCTCAGAAGAAAGCGTTTGTCACCTGCTCCTCTCACCTGGCGGTGGTGGGGCTCTTCTGTGGCACTCTCCTACTCATGTACGTGCAGCCCAAATCCTACCGCTCAGTGGCCCATGACAAGGTGGTCTCTGCTTCTTACACCCTCTTCACACCTGTGTTGAACCCCCTTGTGTACAGTGTGAGGAACAAAGACGTCAAGGGGGCTTTGAGAAAATGGCTAGAGAAACAACATTTTCTGGGACGTCTATAGTGAGAGGAATTGGATAAACTGGCAGCAGCCAAACGGGATCCATTATGAAATTTGTTATATCAATATAGTTTGTTCTCACTTGGCCAGTTTTCACTATTGAAAAATATATTCATTTTATATTTAGTACATTAAAATTTACATTTGTCCTGCTTTCATACATCCTTATAGTATTTTTGTTCTGGACTTTGGACCTCAGCAATAAGAGTAAATGATTGAGGCACTGTAAGTAAAAGACATGCTAGACATTGATAAAAGAAAGGAGATTTTCAACTTTTAATGTGCATGGGCCCTGCTCATTGGATCTCAAGGAAACCAAACTTTAACCATTACCAGAGTCAGCAAATTCAATTTTTGACCTTGGCACCAATTGTACATCTGATTCATTTATAAATAACCTAAAATGGAGCATATTCCAAGCATATGGCTAAGTGTAGAACCTCCCTGGTTCCCATGAGACTGAAGTCAGACAGTCCTGCAGATAAACTAAGTCCTAAGCTCACAGTCCTAAGATAAGGTCTTTAACTTTCTGAAATACCTTTCACCTAATGATTTGAACATTTCATGTTTTATGTCCTTAGTAAAGACTGTATCCCAGGCAGTTGTCCTAACCTGGGCTGGGAAAACAAATCAAAAACAGAACAAAAACAAAAACAAAAAACCTTTCTTTTAGAGATTCTAAAAAGTGTGTTCATTTTGTGTCAACAACACCAACTCTGTGTGTGTGTGTGCAATGTTGAGAATTGATTATTTAAAGAGTGAATAATTTATTTGAAAAAAGCAATGTATATCCCAGTTTCAAATAATTTTGATAAAATAAATTTCAAATAAAGTTAAATGAATATGAAAAATATATAAAAATCTTTTGGAAATATTGTCATAATTTTTGCTAGAAGAGGATTTTCTGAGGGTATATGTGAGTTAAAAACCATTATGTACAAGCTAAGCCGATTGACCTGTGTACATTTAAATATGTAGCAATCACTGGCTGGCTTAATCAGTAAAATATATGACTGTTGATCTCATGGTCATGAGTTCAAGACCCATAATGGACATACAACTTACTTAAAAATATATACAGTAATCATGAAGAGTGGAAGTGAACATCTCTCTCTGAAAATAAGTAACACTAATTAAAAAATAATTCACACATGATAGAATTAACCACATAAATCAACACAGACAATAGATTTATTCATAATAGTAATTAAGATAAAAAAGTCCCTTTTCCCACAGATTAAAATAAATATTTTCTATTGACTTATATAGATAAGAAATCATCTTTGTTCCCAATGAAAGCCCCAGGGCTGAAGGTTTCATCTTTGTTTCAATAAGGGACATAAATCTAATGGCTTGGGAGATGTCTTATAATCTTTCTGCAACAGTTGAGTTGCAAGTTTTAGGATAATTAATTTTCCAAAAGAAATTTTTTTGTCTTTTTTTTAAATTTTATTTTATTATGTTAGTCACCATACAATACATCATTAGTTTTTGTTGTGGTGATCCACAATTCACTGTTTTCGTATAACACGCAGTGCTCTATGCAGTACATGCCCTCCATGATACCCATCACCGGGCTAACCCATCACCCCACTCCCTTCCCCTCTAAAACCCTCGGTTTGTTTCCCAGAGTCCATAGTCTCTAATGGTTCATCTCTCCCTCTGATTTCACCCCCTTCATTTTTCCCTTCCTTCTCCTAATGTCCTCCATGCTATTGCTTATGTTCCACAAATAAGTGAAACCATATGATAATTGACTTTCTCTGCTTGACTTATTTCACTTAGCATAATCTCCTCCAGTCCCATCCATGTTGATGTAAAAGTTGGGTATTCATCCTTTCTGATGGCTGAGTAATATTCCATTGTGTATATGGACCACATCTTCTTTATCCATTCATCTGTTGAAGGGCATCTCGGCTCTTTCCACAGTGGCTATTGCGGACATTGCTGCTCTGAACATTGGGGTGCATATGGCCCTTCTTTTCACTACATCTGTGTCTTTGGGGTAAATACCCAGGAGTGCAATTGCTGGGTCATAGGGTAGCTGTATTTTTAAATTTTTGAAGCACCTCCACACTGTTTTCCAAAGTGGCTGTACCAACTTGCATTCCCACCAACAGTGTGAGAGGGTTCCCCTTTCTTCAGAGTATAGGGAAAGAGCGAACATTCCTCAAGTTCATAAATCCATCTATGAAAATCCCACAGCAAATATCATCCTCAATGGGGAAAAGCTGAGAGCCTTTCCCTTAAGATCACGAACACTTCAAGGGTGCCCACTCTCAACACTGTTGTTCAACATAGTACCAGAAGTCCTAGCAACAGCAATCAGACAACAAAAAGAAATAAAGGGTATTCAAATTGGCAAAGAAGAAGTCAAACTCTCTTTTTCGCAGATGATATGATACTTTATGTGGAAAACCCAGAAGACTCCACCCCTAAATTACTAGAACTCATCCAGCAATTCAGTAATGTGGCAGGATACAAAAAAAAAATTTAAAAAAGAAGGACCTATACCCTACATATTTTGATTCTAAGGAAGTGGCACATTTAAAATGAAGAATATCAAATTTAAATGGTCTCTTGCCAAAATTCTTAAAATATGTATTTTAACATCTGAATGAACTAATGAGTCTATTTCTGTAATTATCTCACATCATCTCAAACAAAAGAACATATCTATATATATTCAAGGTTTTTTAAAAAAATGCTGTTCCATATAGATAAGTACAAGATTTTGTTCGAAAGAGAATGCCAGGTCCTTGAAACTGAAATGTTAGAATAAAATTCTTTGTTCCTTCATCATTCTCTCAATTAAAATTAACAAATTAAATTACTGGAGAATAATATGCCAACTATGACAGCACACATCAGTCTCAAACATAATTCATTCTAAAAGAATACAATGTAAAAATAGATACTCTAGTCCAGGCTATGTAAAATTATATGCTTTAGGCTGCAATCATTTGAAAATTATTTGTGGTAGTGTAGCTGAATTACTCACACATTGGAATATATGAGTTCATGAAACAGTTTATGCTGATAAGTTGTTATAGATGTATATATATGCATTTATATTTATATATAAAGTATATATAAGTTATCTTGGAGATGAATCTCCAGATCGCACTTGAGATGCCCCAACTGACAGAAAAATGAGGTGTCTGTCAAATTTTGCCTAACAAGCTTTATGAGGAAAATAACTTAGTATTGTTATTTTAAACCACTGCCATTTGCACTTCTTGCTATACAACAATATTAACTACAGCATATTTTCATTCCTGGAAGAGGCATGGACCCAAAA
>NW_025410725.1:0-6550 GCF_002201575.2 Neomonachus schauinslandi | reverse complement strand
GTGTATCAACTCCAATGTATTAAGAGGATTCTGAGGGAAAATTCAAACTGTTTGGGAAAGAGGGCCTAAGCTTTTTCCATTACGCACACTGATACTGATTATAGTGGGGGAAACTATCAAGTAAGCTAGGCATTCAAACCAACTCCCAGAAAAAAAGAAAACAAAAACAATTTAGATGAAATAGTATAAACGTCTTTATAAATAAAGCACCAAAGAATTGACAAGAGAGGGATTACCAGGTAAAATCAAATGTCAAGGGAGAAACATCAGGGAGAATTTAGCATTCCAAACTGAACTTCCCCTTAGGGCATTCACCAGTCTGGGCAAACCAGAAATAGAAGTCACAGTGCTGGGCATGCTAGAATGTACGTGTGTGCATGTGTGTGTGTGTCTGTGTGTGTGTGTGAAGAGGTGGTCATAGGTGATCTCCCACATTAGGCTAAGAACCAGTGACCTTTTCTGCAGGGTGAATGTAAACCGAAAGTAAGTTGGCAGGAAATAAGGAACCATGTGTGAGAAACAAAAAATACTACAGATTGGTCATTATATGCTTCCCACTCTTTCCTTTTTTGGAAGGAGAGGGTGTCTAGAGGTTATCCAATGTCCCACTATGATATGTTGGCTATGGGGGTTGGATAACTTGTCTCTTTAGTTCCTGGGTCATCAGATCAAGATAGACTATATTCAAGGAGGCTTATGTGCACCTGGACCAGATTTAGACAATGAGATCTTGGCTTCAAGCTGACACTGTAATAGGATGGGATTTTTGGAGGCCTTGGGTGAGGATGAATGTGTTTTACGTATGGGAAAAATGTAAAATGTATGAGGCAGAAGGCAGATATAAATGTAGGAAAAGCATTTGAGAGAGTCCAATATACATTTGTGATAAAACTCTAAGTGAGAGGCACCTGGGTGGCTCAGTCAGTTAAGCGTCTAATTCTTGATCTCTGCTCGGGTCTTGATCTCAGGGTCGTGAGCTCAGGCCCCATGTTGGGTCCACGCTGGGTGTGGAGCCTACTTAAAAAAGAAAAACTCTCAGCAAAATAGGAATAGAGCTTATAATGGGTATCTACAAAACATTTAAAACTATTGCCATGTTTCATAGGGAAAGACTGACAGCTAAGGTCAGGAATGAGACAAGAATTTCTGCTCTTCTGGGTGTTATACACAACTAATGAATCGTTGAACCCTACATCAAAAACTAATGATGTACTATATGTTGGCTAACTGAACATAATAATAAAAAACAAACAAACAAACAAAAAAAAGGAATTTCAGCTCTTACCATCTCCATTCAACATTGTATTTTAGATCTTAACCAGGATACCAATGTAAGAAAAAGAAATGGCATCCAGATTGGAAAGGAAGAAGTAGAACTATTTTTATTCCCAGATGACATTATCATCTATGTAAGAAATCTTAAAGAATCTACAAAAAAGCTACTAGAATTAATAAGTGAATTTAGCAAGTTCACAAAGATCAAGATACAAAAACAATGTATTTCTGTATACAAGCAATAAGCAATCAAAAATGGAAATTTTTAAAAACACCGCTTATAATAGCATAAAAATAGGAAATGTTTATGGATAAATTTGACAAAATATCTACAAAACCATACAAAACACTCCTGAGAGAAATTGAAGACTTATATAGATGGAGAAGCATACCGTGTTCATGATTTAGATGATATAAACTGTCAGTTATTTCCAGATTGATTTATAGATTCAACACAATCCCAATCAAAATCCTAGCAGGCTTTTTTTTTTTTTTAATCAACAAGCTCCTCTAAAATTTATATGGAAAATTCATGGACCTTAAATAGCTGAAATAATTTTGAAAAAGAACAAAGCTGAAGGACTCACACAACCTGCTTTCAAGACTTATTCTAAAGACACAGTAGTCAAGGTACAATGATATTGGCATAAGGATAAACATATAGATTGACAGAATAGAATAGAGACCCCAGAGATAAACCTAGTGGGTCATATTTGGTGAATTGATCTCTGACAAAGGTGCCAAGCCAATTCAAGCAGGAAAGGATGATCTTTTCAACAAAAGGTGCTGGAACACATGGATAGCTATAAGCAAAAAATGAACCTCAACTCTACCTCACACCTCATATAAAAGTTAACTGAAATGGATCATAAACCTAAATGTAATGGCTAAAACCACAGAATTTCTAGAATAAGGTGCAGGAGGGGATTTTGTATATGAGAAAAATGTAAAATGTTGGAGCCAGAGGGCAGATAGATGTAGAAAAAACACATGAGAAAGTCCAACATATATTTTTGATGAAAACTCTCAGCAAACTGGGAATAGGGAGGGTTAAGAGGAAGTCTCAATACAATTTTTTAAGTACCTAAGGCAGAATGAAAAATAAAACATACCAAATATATGAGATACAGCTAAAGCAGTGCTGAGAAGGAAGTATACCTCTAAATGCTAGCGGTAGAGAAGAAGGTCTCAAATCAATAACTGTAGTTTCTACCTCAAAAAAATTAGAAACAGAAGAGCAAAATAAACACAAATCAACCAGAAAGGAAGGAAATAATAACGATAATAGCAGAAATAAATGGAATTGAAAATAGGAAAACAACAGAGGAAATAAAAAACCTAGTTCTTTGAAAATAAACCAATAAAATTGACAAACCTCTAGCATGACTAATAAATATGGAAAGAGATGGGCAAAAGACGCAAATCTCCAACTTTAAGAATAAAATGAGATATCACTATAGAACTTGTCACCTTTAAAAGGATAACTGGGGAAACTACAAACAACTTTATGCTCATGAATTTCACAACTTAGAAAAAAATGGAGCAATTCCTCAAAAACCAGTAACTACCAAAATTCAATCAAAATGAAATATTCTTTAAAAGTCATATGACCATAAAAATTGAATTTCTAATTTAAAAGCTCCTGAAAAATGAATTTGCAGAATGTCTGGATAGTTTCACTAGAGAATCTTACCAGACATTAAAGAATTAACACCAGTTTTACACAATGTATATCAGAAAATTAGAAGAGGCAGAATCACTTCCCAGTGCATTATATGAGGCTAGTATTACCATGGTACCAAAACCATACAGAGACCGTAGGCAAAAACGAAAACTATAGGGCAATATCCTTCATGAATTTAGGTGCAAAAATCCTAAAAAAAAAAAAAAATTAGCAAATTGAAGCCTGCTATGTATAAAAAATTATATATTATGATCAACTGGGATTTATTCATGAAATGAAAGGCTAGTTTAACATTTGAAAATGAATCAATAAAATCCATAAGAACAGGCTAATAGAGACATAGCACATGATCATGTCAGTTGATGGAGAAAAATCATTTGAAAAAATCCAACACCCATTCATGAAAAGAACTCTTAGCAATCTAGGAAAAGAAGGGAACTTCCTCAAACTGATGAAGAGCATGTGCCAAAAAAACCCTTTATCTTACATCAGACTCAATGATGAAAGACTGAATATTTTCCTTCTAAAAATCAACTGTCTTTCTGTATGTTAGGAATGAACATATGGAAACAAAAATTAAAAATACAGTGTAATTTGTACTGGCTCCAAAAGAAACATAAATAAATATAAATCTAACCAAACATGTATAGGTTCTGTATACTGATAATTATAAAACGCTAATGAAAGAAATCAGAGACTCAAATAAATGACATACTATGTTCATGAATTGGACAACCCAATGTAGTAAAGATGTCAGTTCTTCCCCAAATTGGGCTCTAGTTTAATATATTTCTATCAAAATGCCAGCTAGGTTTTTTTGGTTGACATAGACAATTTTATTCTAAAAGTAAGGCCCTAGAATATCTGAAACAATCTTGAAAAAGAAGAATAAATTAGAAGGACTCACTTTACCTGATATTAAGTTTTATTATATAGCTACAGTAATCAAAGAACTGTAGTATTTGTAGAGGTCTAGAACAGAACAGTGAACCCAGAAGTAGATCCACACAAATATGTTCAACTGATTTTTTTTTACATAAATGCAGAAGCAGTTTACTGGGAGGAAGGATAACCTTTTCAACATTTAGTGCAGGAGTAATTGGACATCTGTGGCCCCCAGAAATGAACCTCATGTAAACCTTATATCTAACACAAAGAATAACTCAAAATGGATCATAGATATAAATGAAAAATATAAAACCATAAACATTTGGGGAAAAAATAAGAGAAAATCTTTGGGATCTGGGGTTAAGCAAAGCGTTCTTAGTATTGACGTCAAAAGCACAATTCATAAAAGGAAAGACTGATAAACTGGACTACTCTGTCCTATCTTAATATGCGCAGGCTGGTATAACAAAATACCACAGATTGGGTGGCTTAAACAACAATTTTTCTCTCAGTTCTGGAGGCTGGGAAGTTCAAGATCAAGAGGCCAGCAGATTAGGTGTTTAGTGAGAGCCTGATTCCTGGATTGCAGACTGACATTTTCTCCCAGTGTATTCACTTGGCCTTGCTTCAGTGAGTACACATGAAGTGCTGGGTAGGTGGGGAAAGAGGGGGAGACTGAGAGACAGAGCGAGAGCTAGAGCCCTCTAGCTCACTGTCTTCCTCTTCTTATAAGGGGATCAATCCCATCATGAGAGTGTAATACTCTTAGGACCTAATCGAAATTTAATTACTTCCCAAAGCCTCCACTTTCTAATACCATCACATTGAGGATTCATTATATGAATTTTGCAGGGACACAAAGATTCAGTCCATAAGGGACCTCATCAAAATTAAAAGCCTTTCTCCATGAAAGCACACATGAAGCAGATGAAAGACAAGCTACAGACTTAGAGAAAAGATTTGTGAGCCACGTATCTCACAAAGGACTAACATCGAGATAAATAAAGACCTCCCAAACTCAACAGTACAAAAAAATCCAAATAGAAAAAGAGCAAAAGACAGGACCAGACATTTTATTGAAGAGGCACATGAAAAAAATGTTCAATATTATTAACCATGAGGGAAATGCAAAATAAAACCATACTGAGATATCACTACAGACCTATCAGACTAATTAAAATTTTTAAAAGGGGCTGACAACACTAAGTCCTGGCAAGATGGTGAGGAACTGGATAACTAGGAAAGCAGTTTGACAGTTTCTTTAAAAACTAAACATGCAATTACAATATAATCCAGCAATTGCACTCTTATGCATTTTCCCAGAGAAATAAAAACATAGTCACAAACCAAAAAACCACACCCAAATGTTCAAAACAGCTTTATTCATAATAGTCAAAACCTGGAAGCAACCTATATGTCTTTAAACATGTGAATGGTTAAACTGTGGGGTACCCATACCTCAGAATCCTATTTAGCAACAAAAAGGAATAAACTAAGGATACAGCAACAACTTGGATGAATCTCCAGGGAATTATGCTGAATGAAAAAAGCAATCCCAAAAGGCTACACATTGTATGATTCATTTCTATAACACTCTTTTAAAAATTCCACTATAATTAACATAGTGTTATATTAGTTTCAGGTGTGTAATATAGTTATATAACACTTTTGAGAGGATAAAGTTTTAGAAATGGAGAACAAATTAGTGGTTGCCAGGGTTAGGGATGAGGAGAGGGGCACAGTAAGGGAGGTGGGTGTGTTACAAAAGGGCAACACAGGGGTCTTTGTATTGATCACTGCAAACATACTGTATCTTCACTGTGGTAGTAGATAGATAATCCTACACAGGTGCTATAATTGTATAGCATAAAATACGCACATACAAATGCATACTAGGGAAATCTGAATAAGATTGGTGGATTGTATCAATGTCAATATCCTGGTTGTGATATTGTACTATAGTTTTGCAAGATGTTAACATTAGGGGAAAGGAGGTAAAGAGTATTATAAGATCTTGCTGTATTATTCCTTATCATTGCATGTGAATCTACAATTATTTCAAAATAAAAGTCCATTTTAAAACATTGAGTTGTTTTTGTTTTTTTTAATTAGTGAATAAGTGCAGAGAAACTAGGTAACTAGAGAGGTTCTTCAAAACTAAACATGCAACTACAGTACAGAAATTTTATCTTGGATACCAGTCTTTCGCCAGATACACGTTTTGTAAATATTCTCTCGCCAGTTATGCATTTTCTGTTCATTTGCTTAACAATGTATTTTGATGGGAAAAGATTTTTTTTATCTTTAAAGCCTAATTTATCAGTTATTTTCCTTTATGGATATCGCTTTATGTATGCTTAGAAACACTTGCTTACCCTGAAGTCAAGAAGATACTCTCTTATGTTCTCTAAAAAAAAAAACCGAGACATCTTATGTTTAGGTGTATGATCTATATATTTCTTAAAAGATTTATTTATTTATTTGAGACAGAGAGAGAGCAAGCGCGGGTAGGGGCAGAGGAAGAGGGAAAGAGAATCCTCAAGCCGACTCCCTCTGAGCATAGAACTAGAGGTAGAGCTCCATCCCAGGACCCTGAGATCATGACCTGAGCCTAAATCAAGAGTTGGCAGCTTAACCAAATCAGCCAGCCAGGCTTCCCAGACGTATGATCTATATTAACTTAATTTTTGTGTAAGGTGTGGC
>NW_025410724.1:0-6554 GCF_002201575.2 Neomonachus schauinslandi | reverse complement strand
GTTGGGCGTCCATGAACTGGTTATTGATCAGAACCTGCCATGAAAAGTTTTGATTGCATCAAAACTTAGTGTACATCAGTTTTTAACGTGTGTGTGCCAATTGCCACCATACACCTGTCAGAATGGCTGACATTAACAACACAAGAGGCAACAGGTGTTGGTGAGGATTCAGAGGAAATGGATCCTCCTACACTGTTGGTGGGAATGTAAGCTGGTGCAGCCACTCTGGAGAACAGCATGGAGGTTCCTCAAAAATGAAAAATAGAGCTACCCAAATCCAAGGATTACACTAGTAGGTGTTTATCCAGAGGATACAAACACAGTGATTCCAGGGGCACATGCCCCGAGTGGTTAGAGCAGCAATGTTCATAATAGCCAGAGTAAGGAAAGAGCCCAGGTGTCCATCAACAGATGAATGGATAAAGAAGATCTGCTATATATACACATTGGAGTACTACTCAGCCATCAAAAATGATGAAATCTTGCATTTGCAACCAGGGGGATGGAACTAGAGTTTTTTATGCTAAGTGAAATAAGTCAATCAGGAAGACAATTATATGATGTCAATCATGTGGAATTTAAGAAAGAAAATGGATGAACACAGGGGAAGGGGGGGGAAATAAAATAAGTCAGGGAGGTAGACAAAGCAAAAGAGACTCTTAAGAAAATAATTTATATGCGAGAGCATGAGCGGGGTGAGGGGCAGAGGCAGAGAGAGAAGCAGTCTCCCCACTTAGCAGGGAGCCCAGCATGGGGCTGGATCCCAGGACTCCAGGTTCATGACCTGAGCCAAAGGCAGGCACTTAATGGACTGAGCCACCCAGGCGTCCCAAGAGAGTCTCAACTATAGCAAACAAACTGAGGGTGTTGGAGGGGAGATGGGTGGGGGACGGGGTAACTGCGTGATGGGTGTCAAGGAGACAGGTGATGTAATGAGTGCTGGTGTTATATGGAACTGATGAATCAGTCAATTCTACCTCTAAAACTGAAAAAAGGGGGTTAGTGAACAGGGTTAGAGTATAATACCCACAAACTTATGTTGTGAAACATAATTTTCTCTCTAAATTTATCACCTGGAAATACAGTTTAAAGGTCTCCAATGTCACTCCATAGCACAGTTGCAACCTCTCTCGTATCCAGACTGCATGTCAGGCGTGAGGATCCCTGGACTCTATCCAGTTCTGCTCTGCCAGTCCCTGTCAATTGAGCATTTTCTTTTCTAGAAATGTGGAAAGCTTTGTGCACATAAAAGACCATTTCCAACTATTTGTTTAATTATATCTGCTGAAATGAGAAATGCTAAAACCTCAGTTAATCACCTCTCTTTTCCTCCAGAGACAAAGAAAACGGCAGTGTCAAGAAATCCAGCTAATTCTGTCTCAGCTGCAGTCCACCTGCACTCTCTGCCCGCTGCCCACTGCATGATAACCCCAGGTACGGTGTTTGCTTTTCCAGACGTGGAGAGAAAGGGACTAGAGTTTTCATTCAGTAGTTGACTCTCCTCCTACTGATGCTGATGGTGCTGGATCTCCCGTGGGGTCCTGGCTGGCTCTGTTAGGGGACGTGTAGGTGAGGAATGAGGAGAGCCAGGGGGCCAACCTGGCTCTGGGAATGTGAGGTTCTGTCTTTTGGTCTCAGGGCTGTGAGATCCCTTCCCTCCAGAAGCAGGGCTCAGCAGGGGTCAGGTTTGGCAGTGGATCCCCCAGGATGTGAGCTGGCTGCCCTGCCCAGCAAGCTCTTCACCCCCACACCTGCTAACAGCCACTTGACCTTAGGCCTGCTGAAGCCTGAAAGGTCACAGAGTGTCCAAGAACTTTCCCACATCATCATGCACTTGGAGAAACCTGGGATCCAAGATGGTGACAAGCAGGGAAAGTTTAGCTTATGTAAAACAGACAGTAGAGTAGATAAAATAGCTGCCTGTTCAAGCCCCTCCAGAGCCAAGATAGTGGCCAGCAGGAGGCTGATGAAGGAGCTTGAAGAAATCCACGAATGTGGAATGAAAGACTTCCATAACATCCAGGTTGATGAAGCTAATTTATTGACTTGGCGAAGGCTTATTGTTCCTGACAACCCTCCATATGATAAGGGGGCTTTCAGAATGGAAATCAACTTTCCAGCAGAGTACCCACTCAAACCACCGAAGATCACATTTAAAACAAAGATCTGTCACCCGAACATCGATGAAAATGGGCAGGTCTTTCTGCCAGGTATTAGTGCTGAAAACTGGAAGCCAGCAACCAGAACCGGCCAAGTAATCCAGTCCCTCACAGACCTGGTGAACGATCCCCAGCCCGAGGACCCACTTCGGGCTGACCTAGCTGAAGAATACTCTAAGGACCGTAAAAAATTCTGTAAGAATGCTGAAGAGGTTCCAAAGAAATATGGGGAGAAGCGACCTGTGGACTAAACTCTGCCACGACGGATTCCAGCGAGTGTGAGCGGAGACCCCGCAAAGCAGGACTCTGTGGAAAATCGACACGTGCCGCCGCCTGGCGTTTGCTTGTGGCAGGTACTAACTTTCTACAGTTTTCTTTTTTTTTTTCTTTTCTTTTTTTTTTTAAAGACTTTATTTATTTATTTGAGAGAGAGAGAATGAGAGACAGAGAGCATGAGAGGGAGGAGGGTCAGAGGGAGAAGCAGACTCCCTGCCGAGCAGGGAGCCCGATGCGGGACTCGATCCTGGGACTCCAGGATCATGACCTGAGCCGAAGGCAGTCGCTTAACCAACTGAGCCACCCAGGCGCCCCTCGACAGTTTTCTTAATCAGACGTGGTCGGGGTAACCTGTATAGAAAGGATTAAAAATTTAAGATGTTCTAAAAAAAAAAAAATAGCTACCTGTTCATGAAAAGTTGAGAAGCCAATTAACCTGCTGTCCCATCCCCCTTATCCCAAGTTCCTGTTCTGCTCCCTGGGTTGTGTAAAGGAACCAGTAAGCCTGGGATGTGGAGACATGACAGCTTTCGACAGGACAGAGACTTCTGCAGCCTCATCCTATGTCTGAAGTGTCCTCACAGCCATCTTGGCTGACTGAGCCGCTTCCCCAACGGCCTCCAAGTCCACCTGCAAGACAAGCCAGAGGCTGTGTTGTGCATGGTCCCCATGTGATGCTGAGGGGCTCTGGGCACAAGTTACTCCTGCATTCCCCACGGCCAGCCAGCCTGCGGCTCAGGGTGCCCTTGATGCACCCTACCTGGCAGGCTCTTCTGCCCCTGGACCAGAGGCTTAATGAGACAGTTATGCATAGTAATCGTCTGCAGAAGCCTGCCGTGGCCCTGAAAGCAGAAGCTGGGGATGGCTGCAGAACCCTCATGAGGGACATGAGGACACCATTGTCCACCTCATCCCCACTAGTCCTGCTGCCCAGGAGAGCATGGGCTGAAAGGTGGGTTCGGGCAGTGCATGCTTCATGTGTGTGTGAAGCATCGAGGGTGTGAAAGGTTCCCAACTTGTGGGGCCATGGGTCACCTAGCACTGTGGCCTTAGTCCCCAGCCCCCTACCATGGTCCTGCTGTCCTGAGGCTCTATCTGCTGTAGGTCTCATCTGCTTTTGGTTTCAGCGCATGGTTTCCTCAGCAACAAAGCAGGCTCAGGCTGGGTCCCAGGGAATACTATCTCCTTCTCAGCAGGAAAATGCTTTAAGGAAGAAGCACTTAGTAAAGATTTGGGGGTCCAAGTGGGACTCTTGGATGGATAGCTACTGTTCAAATATTACTCCATATTGCATACAACTAGATTGAGTTGGATTGTTTCTTCTCATGTGACTTCCCTCGAGAGCAGTGCATTCACTAGTGCCAAAGGCCTAAAGGACACTAAACAGATGGTGGGGATCCGTCCCTGGGCTCATGGAGGTAGCATTCTGAGAGACACTGACACAGTGCAGTGAAACAATGTCGGTGACTCCTGGGACCAGTGTGTGAGCTCAGGGGATGGACAGAGGGGACTGGGCGATGGACTAGTTTGTAGAGGGAGGTGTTCTCTGAGGAGTTCCTGCGGCAACCCTAAGTGGCAAGGTGCATGGAGTTGGGAGCAGCATTCCAGGGGAGATAGGTAGTGAAAGGGGGTGACATGCAGACATGGGGAGCTAGAGGGTGCGGTAGACCGAGGAACATGTGTCCTGGAATCCACAGGAGGTCTGAGCAGGACCAGTGTGGGATACAGGGAATTGCGTAGTTTTCACTCAGTCCTCCACAGGGACATCAGCTGAATGGGCAGAGAAGAGCAACCCGGGCAGATGGATGTTTACCGGCAGGGAGTCCAGGAGGGCATTTTGGTTTGGGGCATGAGCGAGTAGGAGAGTGGGGCCATTTGTGAAGCTGAACTGGGCAGACCATTCCTGGATTTGTGTAGCCTTGTCCCACAGGGTTTTCTTCCTTTTCACAGTGGAAGGCAGAGTTCTACAGAGGTTTCTACAAGTTGCAGCACAACCATACTCCCTTGAGACTCACTGTGTGATGTGACACTCTGAGAACCCTGTTTCAGTTGAGTCTACTTACGGCATGGCTGCAGCTGCACCTGGAACAGCCCCTCCAGCTCACCAGCCTGCAGTCAGGTCTTCCCACTGCTGCCAAACTGAGGGGTGCAGTATGAGCAAGTTTAAACCGTCTTCAGTTTTCCCCTGTGGAATTGAAATGCTGAATTTGAGAGTGTGATTTAAGGAGCTCACTTCCATTTCAGGAAACCCACACCTTGAAGGAAATGTTCAGGGTTAATTTTGGCCACAGAGTTTCCCAAAGAGATGTCTTAATTTGCCCTGAATGAATGGACTCCCCCATCTGTGGGGTGAGTCATGATGGACAGTAGAGAGAGCTGTTCTGGAAGAAACAGAGATGGTTTGAAATGCCTGATCTGTACTTTGGGGGGTTCAAGGATATTCTCTTCATCCTGTCTTATTGTGATGATCTGAAAAGTTACCCTACTCCAGCAGTTCTGTGTGATGTGGGTTCCCCAGTGTAAGAGGAGAGGCTCGCTTTGGCTAAACAGAGGAAGAGGTTGCCAGTCAGGAAGCAAGCACCTGGGGCTTGCAGCCCAGAGGAGCCTGGAACAGGGCTGGGCATGGTCCTGGGGGTAGGCCTGAAAGGAGATACTTCATGAGACCCCTGGTCCTGTGTTCAGTGGTGAGTGGTCTGCTTCCCCTAGAGAGTGCCAGAGTGGATGTGAGAGGACCCCACACCTGCCCCAGGCTGATGAAGAGAGAGGGAGAGACCAGGCTTTGGGCCTTCCAGGTGAGCTGACTACCAGGCTATCCTCCCTTTGTGACTCCACTGTGATGGCTTGGATGAGGGTAAAGGTCATTCCCAAGCTGGCATTTGCAAAAGTGAGTAGGGAGGGGAACTTGTGTCTCATTTCACACCAGTCAGCCCACAGCTCGGGCTCACCTTTTCTATGAGGCCTGAGCTCCCTCAGCAGCTCCTGGGAGGACGAAATCTAGGATGAGGACACTCATAAGAGGGGCCACCTTGACTTGGGTTTTGAACAAGCCCAACAGCAATGCCAGCCATCTCAGTAAGCCCATCCTTCTTCCACCAACATAAACAAAATTTCTCAAATGACGTCCATACACGGAACACACTTTTCCTAAAATCTTCCCCTCCCAACTAGACTTTGGGTCCTTAGAAAGGCCTCATCCATGCACAGAAATAAATTCAGCAAACAACATGTTTTTAGCTGTCATGTGCCCTCATCTCTAGCTTTTGGTAAGAATGACAGGAAGATGTGACATTCTCCACAGGTACACTGTAACTTCACGGCTATGTTTGGTCAGCCTTCAGTTTGCTTCTTCTGGTTTGAGCACATAACTGGGGCTTCCCATACTAGCTACACTCTTGTAGACCCACCACCTGCTCACACACCAGAATGAAGAAGATCCAGAGTCACATGACATAACACCCCAAATATGCAAGATGGGTAATTAAGAACATTCACCTTACCAATGTCCAGAAAAATGTCATCTTGAATATGCCACACAATCCAAAGATCGCCAAGATCAATGATGACTGAGATGTTGGGATTTCCACTGGGTTTGGAAGGAACCATTATAAAAATGCGTCAATAAGCTATTGCAGTTGGGATTGAATCAAATGAAAGTAAGTCTCAGGACAGAAAGATATAAAAAAGAACATAATTAAGAATTAGAACTAAAAAAATATAACTAAAATTTTTGCAATGCAGTAAATTGGCTCAGTAGGACAATGTAGATGACAGAGGAAAGAGTCAGTACCTTGAAGGTACAACAACAGAAAGTATCTCATATGAACAATGGAGAGAGAAAAAAAATCTACAAAAACAAAAATCTATTCATGTTACAAGAATCCCAGAATGAGAAAAAAAGAAAAGGAGGGATTAAAAAGTATTTCAAGGAAA
The DNA here is from genome assembly GCF_002201575.2 of Neomonachus schauinslandi. Lineage (NCBI taxonomy): Eukaryota > Metazoa > Chordata > Mammalia > Carnivora > Phocidae > Neomonachus > Neomonachus schauinslandi. The sequence goes on along the minus strand of NW_025410724.1, from coordinate 189 downwards.
TGTAAAGGAGAAAAAAAAAAGAATATTTTAAGAAAACATGGCTGATCATCTCCCAAATTTGACAAAAAGCATGAGCCTAAAATTGAAGAAAATGAACAAAACCTAAACAGAGGAACCCCAAGACATCCGTCAAGACACATGGTATAGACTAAATTTGATCCCCCATCCCACTCACATGTTTCAGTTCTA
>NW_025410723.1:0-6560 GCF_002201575.2 Neomonachus schauinslandi | reverse complement strand
GTGATCTATTCTGGAGAATGTTCCAGAATAGATCACATCCTAGGTCATAAATCAGGTCTCAACCGGTACCAAAAGATTGGGATCATTCCCTGCCTATTTTCAGACCACAATGCTTTGAAACTAGAACTCAATCACAAGAGGAAAGTCGGAAAGAACTCAAATACATGGAGGCTAAAGAGCATCCTACTGAAGAATGAATGGGTCAACCAGGAAATTAAAGAAGAATTAAAAAAATACATGGAAACAAATGAAAATGAAAACACAACTATTCAAAATCTTTGGGATGCAGCAAAGGCAGTCCTAAGAGGAAAGTATATGGCAATACAAGCCTTTCTCAAGAAACAAGAAAACAACCTAACCCTACACCTAAAGGAGCTGGAGAAAGAACAGCAAATAAAGCCTAAACCCAGCAGGAGAAGAGAAATAATAAAGATCAGAGCAGAAATCAATGAAATAGAAACTAAAAGAACAGTAGAACAGATCAACGAAACTAGGAGCTTGTTCTTTGAAAGAATTAACAAGATTGATAAACCCCTGGCCAGACTTATCAAAAAGAGAAGAGAAACGACCCAAATCAACAAAATCATGAATGAAAGAGGAGAGATCACAACCAACACCAAAGAAATACAAACAATTATAAGAACATATTGTGAGCAACTCTATGCCAGCAAATTAGATAACCTGGAGGAAATGGATGCATTCCTAGAGATGTATCAGCTACCAAAACTGAACCAGGATGAAATAGAAAACCAGAACAGACCTATAACCACTAAGGAAATGGAAGCAGTCATTAAAAATCTCCAAAAAAACAAAAGCCCAGGGCCAGATGACTTCCCAGGGGAATTCTACCTAACATTTCAAGAAGAATTAATACCTATTCTTCTGAAACTGTCCCAAAAAATAGAAATGGAAGGAAAACTTCCAAACTCCTTTTATGAGTCCAGCATTACCTTGATCCCAGAACCAGACAAAGACCCCATCAAAAAGAAGAATTACAGACCAATATCCCTGATGAACATGGATGCAAAAATTCTCACCAAAATACTAGCTAATAGGATCCAATAGTACATTAAAAGGATTATTCACCACGACCAAGTGGGATTTATCCCTGGGCTGCAAGGTTGGTTCAACATCCGCAAATCAATCAACGTGATACAATACATTAACAAAAGAAAGAACAAGAATCATGTGATCCTCTCAATAGATGCAGAAAAAGCCTTTGACAAATTACAGCATCCTTTCTTGATCAAAACTCTTCAGAGTATAGGGATAGAGGGTACATACCTCAATATCATAAAAGCCATCTATGAAAAACCTACAGCGAATATCATTCTCAATGGGGAAAAACTGAGAGCTTTCCCCCTAAGTCAGGAACGCGGCAGGGATGTCCACTATCACCACTGCTATTCAACATAGTATTGGAAGTCCTAGCCACAGCAATCAGAAAACAAAAAGAAATCAAAGGCATCCAAATTGGCAAAGAAGAAGTCAATCCCTCACTCTTTGCAGATGATATGATATTTCATGTGGAAAACCCAAAAGACTCCACCCCAAAACTGCTAGAACTCATACAGGAATTCAGTCAAGTGGCAGGATATAAAATCAATGCACAGAAGTCAGTGGCATTCCTATACACCAACAACAAGACAGAAGAAAGAGAAATTAAGGAGTCAATCCCATTTACAATTGCACCCAAAACCATAAGATACCTAGGAATAAATCTAACCAAAGAGACAAAGGATCTGTGCTCAGAAAACTATAAAATACTCATGAAAGAAATTGAGGAAGACACAAAGAAATGGAAAAACGTTCCATGCTCATGGATTGGAAGAACAAATATTGTGAAGATGTCAATGCTACCTAGAGCAATCTACACATTCAATGCAATCCCCATCAAAATACCATCCACTTTTTTCAAAGAAATGGAATAAATAATCCTAAAATTTGTATGGAACCAGTAAAGACCCCGCATAGCCAGAGGAATGTTGAAAAAGAAAAGCAAAGCCGGCGGCATCACAATTCCGGACTTCCAGCTCTATTACAAAGCTGTCATCAGCAAGACAGCATGGTACTGGCACAAAAACACACAGAGATCAATGGAACAGAATAGAGAGCCCAGAAATGGACCCTCAACTCTATGGTCAACTCATCTTTGACAAAGCAGGAAAGAATGTCCAATGGAACAAAGACAGTCTCTTCAACAAATGGTGTTGGGAAAATTGGATAGCCACATGCAGAAGAATGAAACTGGACCATTTCCTTACACCACACACAAAAACAGACTCCAAATGGTTGAAAGACCTCGATGTGAGACAGGAGTCCATCAAAATCCTAAAGGAGAACACAGGCAGCAACCTCTTTGACCTCAGCCGAAGCAACTTCTTCCTAGAAACATCGCCAAAGGCAAGGGACGCAAGGGCAAAAATGAACTATTGGGACTTCAACAAGATAAAAAGCTTTTGCAAAGCAAAGGAAACAGTCCACAAAACCAAAAGACAACCGACAGAATGGGAGAAGATATTTGCAAATGACATATCAGATAAAGGGCTAGTATCCAAAATCTATAAAGAACTCATCAAACTCAACCCCTAAAGAACAAAGAATCCAATCAAGAAATGGGCAGAAGACATGAACAGACATTTTTCCAAAGAAGACATCCAAATGGCCAACAGACACATGAAAAAATGCTCAATATCGCTCGGCATCAGGGAAATCCAAATCAAAACCTCAATGAGATACCACCTCACACCAGTCAGAATGGCTAAAATTAACAAGTCAGGAAATGACAGATGTTGGCGGGGATGCGGAGAAAGGGGAACCCTCCTACACTGTTGGTGGGAATGCAAGCTGGTGCAGCCACTCTGGAAAACTGTATGGAGGTTCCTCAAAAAGTTGAAAATAGAGCTACCATATGATCCAGCAATTGCACTACTGGGTATTTACACCAAAGATACAAAAGTAGGGATTCGAAGGGATACGTGCACCCCGATGTTTATAGCAGCATTGTCCACAATAGCCAAACTGTGGAAAGAGCCAAGATGTCCATCGACAGATGAATGGATAAAGAAGAAGTGGTATATATATACAATGGAATATTATGCAGCCATCAAAAGGAATGAGATCTTGCCATTTGCAACGACGTGGTTGGAACTGGAGGGTATTATGTTGAGTGAAATAAGTCAAAGAGAGAAAGACGTGTATCATATGATCCCACTGATATGAGGAATTCTTAATTGCAGGAAACAAACTGAGGGTTGCTGGAGTGGGGGTTGGGGTGGGAGGGATGGGGTGACTGGGTGATAGACACTGGGGAGTGTATGTGCTCTGGTAAGCGCTGTGAATTGTGCAAGACTGTTGAATCTCAGATCTGTACCTCTGAAACAAATAATGCAATATATGTTAAGAAAAAAAAAAAGAAGAAGAAGAAGGTAGCGGGAGGGGAAGAATGAAGCGGGGGAAATCAGAGGGGTAGACGAACCATGAGAGACGATGGACTCTGAAAAACAAAATGAGGGTTCTAGAGGGGGACTCTGAAAAACAAACTGACTGGGAGGATGGGTTAGCCTGGTGGTGGGTATTGAGGAGGGCACATTCTTCATGGAGCACTGGGTGTTATGCACAAACAATGAATCATGGAACACTTCGTCTAAAACTAATGATGTAATGTATGGGGATTAACATAAGAATAAAAAAAAATGTTAAAACCACATTGAGATACCACCTCATACAAGTTAGAATGGCAAAAATGGACAGGGATAGAAACAACAAATGTTGGAGAGGTTGTGGAGAAAGGGGAACCCTCTTACACTGTTGGTGGGAATGCAAATTGGTACAGCCACTTTGGAAAACAGTGTGGAGGTTCCTCAAAAAATTAAAAATAGAGCTACCCTATGACCCAGCAATTGCATTCCTGGGTATTTACTGCAAAGACAAAGATGTAGTGAAAAGAAGAGCCATATGCACCCCAATGTTCATAGCAGCAATGTCCACAATAGCCAAACTGTGGAAGGAACCAAGATGCCCTTCAACAGATGGATGGAAAATGAAGATGTGGTCCATATATACAATGGGATATTAGTCAGCCATCAGAAAGGATGAACACCCAACTTTTACATCAACATGGATGGGACTGGAGGAGATTATGCTATGTGAAATAAGTCAAGCAGAGAAAATCAATTATCATGTGGTTTCACTCATTTGTGGAACATAAAAAATAGCATGGAGGACATCAGGAGAAGGAAGGGAAAAATGAAGGGGTGGAAATCAGAGGGGGAGACGAACCGTGAGAGACTATGGACTCTGAGAATCAAACATTATTTTATAGGGGAGGGGGGTTGTGGGGATGTGTTTGCCCAGTGATTGGCATTAAGGAGGGCACATACTGCATAGAGCACTGGGTGTTATATGAAAACAATGAATCATGGATCACTACATCAAAAACTAATGATGTATTGTATGGTGACTAACATAACACAGTAAAATAAAATAAAATTTTAAAAAAGTTTTTTATTTTAATTCCAGTTAGTTAACATACAGTGTGACATTAGTTTCAGTATTAGTTTATAGTGATTCAACAATTCCATACATCACCTAATGCTAGTCACAACAGGGACACTTTTTTTTTTAATTTAATTTTATTATGTTACATTAGTCACCATACATTACATCATTAGTTTTTGATGTATTGTTCCATGATTCCTTGTTTGCGTATAACACCCAGTGCTCCATTGAATACATGCCCTCCTTAGTACCCATACCTAGACTAACCCATCCCCCTTCCCCTTCCCCTTTAAAACCTTCGTTTTGTTTGTGTCCATAGTCTCTCATGGTTGTCTCCCCTTCTGAGTTCCCCCTCTTGATTTTTCCCTTCCTACTATCTTCTTCTTTTTTTTTTAACATATAATGTATTATTTGTTTCATAGGTATAGGTCTGTGATTCATCAGTCTTACACCATTCACACCCCTTAACATAGCATATACCTTCCCCAATGTCCATCACCCAGCCACCCCATGCCTCCCACCCCCACCAATCTAGCATCCCTCAGTTTGTCTCCTCGGATTAAGAATTCCTCATACCAGTGAGATCATATGATACTTGTCTTTCTCTGATTGAATAATTTTGCTTAGTATAATACCCTCTAGGTCCACCCACGTCATTGCAAATGGGAAGATTTTGTTTTTTGATGGCTGCATAATATTCCATTGTGTGTGTGTATATATATATATACACCACATCTTCTTTATCCATTCATGTGTTGATGGACATCTTGTTTTTTTCCATAGTTTGGTTATTGAGGACATTGCTGCTATAAACATTGGGTGCACGTACCCCTTTGGATCACTACATTTATATCTTTGGGGTAAATATCCAGTAGTGCAATTGCTGGGTCATAGGGTAGCTCTATTTTCAACTTTTTGAGGAACCTCCATACTGTTTTCCAGAGTGGCTCCACCAGTTTGCATTCAACAGGGCCACTCTTTAGTCACCATCACTTATTCAACCAATCCACCCAACCACCTCCCCTGTGGTAACCAACAGGTTGTTCTCTATAACTAAGAGTCTATTTCTTAATTTGTCTCTTCCTCTCTATTATTTTTCCCTTTTCTCCTTTCTTTTATTTCTTGACTTCCACATATGAGTGAAATGACATGGCATTTGTCTTTCTCTGAATTATTTCATTTAGCATTATACTTCATAGGTTCATCCATATTATTTTAAATGGCAAAATTTTATTCTTTTTATGACTGAATAATATTCCACTGTATATACCTCTTCTATTTTTTTAAATTTTAAAAATTTTCTTATTTTTGTTAGTCACCATACAATACATCATTAGTTTTTGATGTGGTGATCCACGATCCATTGTTTTCATATAACACCCAGTGCTCCATGCAGTACATGCCCTCCTTAATACACATCACTGGGCTAACCAATCCTCCCTCCCCCCTCCCCTCTAAAACCCTGTTTGTTTCTCAGAGTCCATAGTCTCTCATGGTTCATCTCTCCCTCCAATTCCCCCCGCCCATTTTTCCCTTTCTTCTCCTACTGTCCTCTATGCTATTCCTTATGTTCCACAAATAAATGAAACCATATGATAATTGACTTTCTCTGCTTGAATTATTTCACTTAGAATAATCTCCTCCAGTCCTATCCATGTTGAAGTAAAAGTTGGGCATTCATCCTTTCTGATGGCTGAGAAATATTCCATTGTATATATATACCACATGTTCTTTACCCATTCATCTGTTGAAGGGCATCTCGGCTGTTTCCACAGTTTGGCTATAGCGGACATTGCTGCTATGAACATTGCGGTGCATATGGCCCTTGTTTTCACTACATTTGTGTCTTTGCAGTAAATACCCAGGAATTCAATTGTTGGGTCATAGGGTAGCTCTATTTTTAAATTTTTGAGGAACCTCCACACTGTTTTCCTAAGTGGCTGTACCAACTTGCATTCCCACCAACAGTGTAAGAGGGTTCCCCTTTCTCCACAACCTCTCCAACATTTGTTTTATCTTTTCCTGTCCATTTTTGCCATTCTAACTGGTATAAGGTGGTA
>NW_025410722.1:0-6568 GCF_002201575.2 Neomonachus schauinslandi | reverse complement strand
AAAGAAAGAAAGAAAGAAAGAAAGAAAGAAAGAAAGAAAGAAAGAAAGAAGAAAGAAAGAAAATGTGGAGAAGTATGGGATAATAAAGGATCCTTAGGGGAGAAGCGTGTCAATCAATCACCCCAGGGACCGTACAGAAGCATTAACTGATTTCCGGTATATAGAAATCCAAATATTCACAGAGCTACAGCATCAGGCAGAAGCTTTCTTTAAAGGTTTCTCTACCCACACCCAATACAAGAATAAGAAAATTATTAATATCAAGCATTTGTGTAATTAATGAATTAAAATTGGCACTAACACACTTCCTTCTTGTTCTTTTCTGTCATACACCACACCCTAAGGCAAAAGCAGATCTCACAGAACAGCTTTCTCTGCAGCCTGGAGGACTGCTTGGCACCTGGATAATGAGACAAAAGCTTTAAATCCAAGAGTTTTGAAACCATACAAACTGAAGATAACACAATCATTGGTCAGGACCCAAGGAAAGTGGAAAAGCTGTGATCTTAATACATATACTTTGCATTCTTCTGGTCCCTGGAGTTATGTACACAGTAGGTAATCAATGTAGACAAACTATTTTTTATATACTTTGTCGGCTAGTTGCATAGGGATATGTGTGAGCTTTATTGTTGTTGTTGTTGTTGTTTTAATTTACCCCTCTGGAACCATGTGGGTAGACAGGTGTTAGGGTTAAAAATTCATATGGTATGTGATAGGATTTTGGTGAGGAAATGGAGCAGAAGGGATGGACATTTTAACAGCTTGTGAGGTTTTAGAAGTGAAAAGGGAAGGGGGAGAAGTATTTTGCCTATTGAAAAAAAATCATTGAAATATACAATTGTGCATACCGAGGAATCAAAAAGGTCTAACTCTAAAGTTAGAGAAGAAATAAAAAGTCAAAAATATTTTATAGAGACCAAGAGACCTTGTAAACTGGGAATTTTTTTCTCCAGAGATTTTTCTAACAATTTAGCCCAAGGACAGATTAATTCCGTTATTAATCAATAAATCAATGTGAGATACAGACAAAAAGAAGAAAACAGACTCTTGTTGGAATTTTAGTTCTTAACATAGCCTGTCTGTATCTATTCATTTATTCTAAAAATATTTATTGTGCTCTTCATATACGCAAAGAATTCGACTGGCGACTGAAGTATACGAAGAGATTTCTTTTAATTAGTAATATTCTAATTTATAAATAGGAAATTATGTAATAATAAAAGCAGTTAGCATCTTTGAAATCCTATATATATACCTTTGGGTAAGCATTTTACATGGATAGTTTATAATACTGAGAATAATGACACAGGCAGGTATTTATAATTCTCATTTCACAGGAAATTGCATTTCAGAGAGTCTCAATGATCACAGGACTGGTATATGATAGAATTAAGGTTTGAACCTGTATTTTTTTTTTTTTTTTGCGTTTTGCTATATGAATACCAGCAAAGGTATATGTCAGAAGCACAGTATCACAATACAAAGTAATTAAAAGCGCAAAGGAAAGAGAGAAGTGCATTTTCAATCTTCCTCTCTGCATCCTTTTATGTCTTTCTACATCATTGACATCAACTTTTATTTTTCCATGTATTCAATAATTCATTTAACACATACCAGTTGAGTCCTACTGTATATCTGGCATTATTCTAGTTTTGGGAGGCATGGTCCTTGCCTGTATGGAGCTTACATTCTAATGTGAGAGTCAGCCAATAAACAAACAACTATAGTGTCAACTAATGTGCCATGAAGAAAAATAAAGTAGCAGAGGAACAGAGAATCAGTACTATTACAGACCATTTAGGACAATCGTCAGAAGGGGCCTTTCTGGAGAAATGGAATTGGAGGTGCTGTGGTATAGTGAGTCCTGCATATACCTGGAGATGGGCATTTTGACTAACAAGATATACTAGTTTAAAGGCTGTGGAGAGTTCAAGGACCAGCACGGGGCCAGTGTGTGTGTGTGTTGCTACAGCAGCATGAGTGATGGAACAGGAGGTCAGATACGGAGGCAGGTTACGTATGAACCGGGTAATGTGGGTTCTTATGTGTCGTGGGATTCTTTAATTTCATTTGTAGTGTGATGAAAAGCTATTAGAAAGGTTTAAGCCTGGAAATATCATACAGTGCACAATTTTAGAAAATCACCCTGGTTGCTACATGAAGAACAAACTCTCTAGAAGGCCAAACTGGAGGCAAGGAGACCAATTAGAAGATTGTTTCAGTTCTGTAGGGAAAGGGTGACCCATCCCATGGATCTGGGATGCAGGAATCTATATGGAAAAAGAGTGAATCTTTTTTTTTTTAATTTTTTATTGTTATGTTAATCACCATACACTACATCATTAGTTTTTGATGTAGTGTTCCATGATTCATTGTTGGTGTATAACACCCAGTGCTCCATGCAGAACGTGCCCTCTTTAATACCCATCACCAGGCTAACCCATCCTCCCACTCCCCTCCCCTCCAAAACCCTCAGTCTGTTTCTCGGAGTCCATAGTCTCTCATGGTTCGTCTCCCCCTCCGATTCCTCCCCCCTTCATTCTTCCCCTCCTGCTATCTTCTTAAAAGAGTGAATCTTGATCTCTAATATATACCATACACAAAATTAGTTTGAAAAGGCTCATAAATCTAAATGGGAAAGTTAAAAATATAAACTTCTAGAAGAAAATATAAGAGAATATATCCATAACCTTCACGTATCCAAAGATTTCTTTTAAAAGAACACACATGGGGCGCCTGGGTGGCTCAGTCCTTTAAGCATCTGCCTTCAGCTCAGGTCATGATCCCAGGGTCCCAGGATTGAGACCCGCATCAGGCTCCCTGCTCAGTGGAGGGCCTGCTTCTCCCTCTCCCTCGGCCATTCTCCCCACTTGTGCTCTCTGGCTCTCTCTATCTCTCTCTGTCAAATATATAAATAAAATCTTAAAAAAAAAAAGAACACATTCAACAACAAACATAAATAAATAAATAAGCGAACACACCAAAAAACCTAACCATTAAAGAAAAGATTAATAAATTGGACTTATTTAAAATTAAAAACATCCATTCATCAAAAAGAATAAAATTAAGAGAATAAGAAGTGCGTAGGTGTAATCCAGAAAATACAAAGAATCCCAATATAGTAAAAATAAGGCAAAGAAAAATAATATAATTATAGAAATGACAACCAGTCATCTTTGTCATATTCTGTTGTTGCAAACAAGTCACAGTTCCCACCAACATTCAAGGGCATGAGAACCAGGAGGCAAGGATGACTGGGGGTCATAGTAGAGCCTGTGCATCACATATCTCACCCCTTTCTTACGCAAAAGGAAGCCTTCTATACACACTATTCTCACCTGGCCTTTTTTTTTTTTTATGACACTATATATTCTGTACTCACTCCATAACAGGATATAGAAATCTTTCCCATTCCTTTTTACAGCTTCGGAGTACTCTTTTGTGTGAATGTGCTATATTTTTTTAATCAGTCCCTTATTAATGGACATTTTGGTTGTTTCTAGTCTTTTGCTATATAAATACTGTGGCAATGAATAGCCTTGCACATACATGATTTGTTTTTCCTTTTTTGTTTTGTTTTGTTTTGCCAGTTTATCTATAAGTTTTTAGAAGTAATTTCTTGGTCACCAGATTAATGCATATGTAATTTTGTAATCCCTTCAGTAGTATATGAAAGTGCCCATTTCCCCACATCCTTGCCAACAGAGTGTGTTCTCAAACTTTTGGATATCATATCTCCTTGTAGTTTTCATTTGCATTTCTCTTATGAGCAACATTAAACATCTTTTCATACTTTTTTTAAAAAGATTTATTTATTTGAGAGAGCAGGAGAGAGAAAGCGAGATACTTTTCCAGATAAGTAATTATATTCATATGTAGAAAAAAGGTTTTATTTCTTCCTTTCACATTTTTATGCTTCTATTTGCTTTCTTTTTTATTTTTTTATTTTATTATGTTATGTTAATCACCATACATTACATCATTAGTTTTTGATGTAGTGTTCCATGATTCATTGTTTGCGTATAACACCCAGTGCTCTTCTCTTAACTAAGTTTGTTGAGTAACATTGTATTAAATAGTACATTGTGGGCATCCTTGTCTTTTTCCAAACTTCAGCCAAGAAGAAAAGCCTCTGGGTGTTTTCCCTTTAAGACTTTCTAGGGCTAAGGTCTGTATGTGTATACAGGTGAATGTAAATGTAGGTATATAATCAGGTTAAGGTAGTAACTACCAACTGACAATTGATTGTTTATTTTTAATATTAACTATTCTTGAATTTTGTCAAGTGTTTTTTTTTGTCAAGTAATAAAATGTTTTTTCTCCTTAGCTCTATTAATAATTTGTTGAATTATATAATGGTATTCTTATTATTGAACTGCCCTTATATTCCTAAAGTAAACTCCACTTGATCATTATGCATTTTTTAAAGATTTTATTTATTTATTTTAGAGATTGAGAGTGAGTGCGCGTGAGTGGGCAGGGAGGAGCAGAGGGAGAGAGACCAGCAGACTCCATGCTGAACACAGAGCCCAATGTGGGGCTTGATCCCAAGACCCTGAGATCATGACCTGAGCTGAAATCAAGAGTCAGACTCTTCACCAACTGAACCACCTGGGTGCCCCAATCATTATGCATTTTTGAGTGCTCTTGGAATCTGTTTGCTAATTCCTGATTTGTAAATTTGGCATTGATAATCTGTAGTTTTCTTTTTGGTACAATTTTTGTTAGGCTTTTATGTCTATTTATAGTTGTTTCATTAAAAGAATTAGGGAGTTTTCCTTCTTTTACTAAGCCCCCCAAAATATAATTAGCTTTAGGATAGTCTTATCTTTACATATTTTATAAAATTTTGTATCTTGTAGCTCATACTCATACCTAGAAATTTGAGCAATTAGGTGGAAAAATAGCATGAATTGTGCTGGCTACTTCAATAAGGTGTTGCTAAAAAAGAAACTTTTTTTTTTTAAGATTTTATTTATTTGACAGAGAGAGAGACAGCGAGAGAGGGAACACAGCAGGGGGAGTGGGAGAAGGGAGAAGCAGGCCCCCTGACAAGCAGAAAGCCCGATGCAGGGCTCAATCCCAGGACCCCAGGATCATGACCCAAGCCGAAGGCAGACGCCCAACAACTGAGCCACCCAGGCGCCCCAAAGAGAAACTCTTCAGACTGATACAGCATCCTTTGAAAAGAAAGAAGGTTAACAGCAAGAATCTTTGTTACAAAAGATCTTTTTTACCCAGACCAAGAAATTCAAGACTACTATGGGTCATATTAATCATGCGTTTTTTAGAATTTGCAAAAGCCTAATAGGCAATCTCAAGACAAATAAAGTGTAAGCAAAAATGAGGTGTAGAAGGGAAGGACATGGGGCAAATTAAGCTGTGATATGGGAAGGGTCAGAGCAATGGGGGAGCATGATCTGACAGGACTGTCCAAAGCCCTTCCTGAAATGTGCTCCAGCCTGACTAAAGTACTAATTATGTACATTATGAAAATCATCTATAGAGAAGAAGCTTAGGGGCAGGCACTATAACCCTGTTCTTTCCTGTTGATTTAAGGATCAGGCACAGACCAAAGCCAATGTTAGGAGGATTAGGGAAATGGACAGAGTTCTGAGGCCAGTTGCTAAAGAACAGAAACTATAAAGGGAGGCCAAAGCGAAGATTATGATGGTAGTCTGCATTCAAGGACCATGACCGGTTAAGAACACCAAGACTGACGAATAGCTAACAGTGTGGAAAAGAAATTCAATAAAGTAGCAAGGCAATTAATACTTTACCTGCTGCCCCCAACAAACCGCACCTCCAGAGGGTGAGAGGCTCAAGGGGTGTAGCTTCGAGAATAGAAATCGCTCTGTGTCTACTTCAATTACGGTCATGGAAAACAATGAACAAGGCAGAGGCTTCTCTTGGGCTCACCAAGAAACCATCTCCCCTGCCAGAGCAAAGAGATTCCTTGTTCTTCCTGCCCAGGAGAGTTTCAGAGACAGTGAAATTTGTCATTGATTCATTGTCAAATCCTGTGGAGCCAATCTGGACCCAACCTCAAGGAAAACTTATCATCTAGAATTGGGACTAGATGCAGTAGCAAGAAGTGACACAATGTGTCTCCCACTGGGGAGGAGTGAGAATATTTTTAGTTACAATCTGAGATGGCTCTTAAAATCATAAATGGCAAAAAGCACACAGGTGCAACTCTGTGTTGCAATATGTATGTCTTAGCTTAAGGGTGTAAGAAAGCAGTAAGTCAAATACAGTAGACTGTTACTTTATCTGTCTAGCATCTCTTACCTTCGGGAAAAAAAACTCCTCCTTTTCAATGGAGAATCTTTATGTATTGCTTAGATAGGGCTGACCTCACCTTTTCCCTAGCCAGGTTCTGGGTACTGGGGCTACAACAGCGAACAAAATAGATCAAATCCCTGGCCTCTTGGAGCTTTCATTCTAATCATTAGAGAAAAGCAGTAAACATAAAAATTAATACATATCAAATATGTCTGAAAATGTTATATTCTAAGAAGAAAGAAAGAAAGAAAGAAAGAAAGAAAGAAAGAAAGAAAGAAAG
>NW_025410721.1:0-6568 GCF_002201575.2 Neomonachus schauinslandi | reverse complement strand
AAAGAAAGAAAGAAAGAAAGAAAGAAAGAAAGAAAGAAAGAAAGAAAGAAGAAAGAAAGAAAATGTGGAGAAGTATGGGATAATAAAGGATCCTTAGGGGAGAAGCGTGTCAATCAATCACCCCAGGGACCGTACAGAAGCATTAACTGATTTCCGGTATATAGAAATCCAAATATTCACAGAGCTACAGCATCAGGCAGAAGCTTTCTTTAAAGGTTTCTCTACCCACACCCAATACAAGAATAAGAAAATTATTAATATCAAGCATTTGTGTAATTAATGAATTAAAATTGGCACTAACACACTTCCTTCTTGTTCTTTTCTGTCATACACCACACCCTAAGGCAAAAGCAGATCTCACAGAACAGCTTTCTCTGCAGCCTGGAGGACTGCTTGGCACCTGGATAATGAGACAAAAGCTTTAAATCCAAGAGTTTTGAAACCATACAAACTGAAGATAACACAATCATTGGTCAGGACCCAAGGAAAGTGGAAAAGCTGTGATCTTAATACATATACTTTGCATTCTTCTGGTCCCTGGAGTTATGTACACAGTAGGTAATCAATGTAGACAAACTATTTTTTATATACTTTGTCGGCTAGTTGCATAGGGATATGTGTGAGCTTTATTGTTGTTGTTGTTGTTGTTTTAATTTACCCCTCTGGAACCATGTGGGTAGACAGGTGTTAGGGTTAAAAATTCATATGGTATGTGATAGGATTTTGGTGAGGAAATGGAGCAGAAGGGATGGACATTTTAACAGCTTGTGAGGTTTTAGAAGTGAAAAGGGAAGGGGGAGAAGTATTTTGCCTATTGAAAAAAAATCATTGAAATATACAATTGTGCATACCGAGGAATCAAAAAGGTCTAACTCTAAAGTTAGAGAAGAAATAAAAAGTCAAAAATATTTTATAGAGACCAAGAGACCTTGTAAACTGGGAATTTTTTTCTCCAGAGATTTTTCTAACAATTTAGCCCAAGGACAGATTAATTCCGTTATTAATCAATAAATCAATGTGAGATACAGACAAAAAGAAGAAAACAGACTCTTGTTGGAATTTTAGTTCTTAACATAGCCTGTCTGTATCTATTCATTTATTCTAAAAATATTTATTGTGCTCTTCATATACGCAAAGAATTCGACTGGCGACTGAAGTATACGAAGAGATTTCTTTTAATTAGTAATATTCTAATTTATAAATAGGAAATTATGTAATAATAAAAGCAGTTAGCATCTTTGAAATCCTATATATATACCTTTGGGTAAGCATTTTACATGGATAGTTTATAATACTGAGAATAATGACACAGGCAGGTATTTATAATTCTCATTTCACAGGAAATTGCATTTCAGAGAGTCTCAATGATCACAGGACTGGTATATGATAGAATTAAGGTTTGAACCTGTATTTTTTTTTTTTTTTTGCGTTTTGCTATATGAATACCAGCAAAGGTATATGTCAGAAGCACAGTATCACAATACAAAGTAATTAAAAGCGCAAAGGAAAGAGAGAAGTGCATTTTCAATCTTCCTCTCTGCATCCTTTTATGTCTTTCTACATCATTGACATCAACTTTTATTTTTCCATGTATTCAATAATTCATTTAACACATACCAGTTGAGTCCTACTGTATATCTGGCATTATTCTAGTTTTGGGAGGCATGGTCCTTGCCTGTATGGAGCTTACATTCTAATGTGAGAGTCAGCCAATAAACAAACAACTATAGTGTCAACTAATGTGCCATGAAGAAAAATAAAGTAGCAGAGGAACAGAGAATCAGTACTATTACAGACCATTTAGGACAATCGTCAGAAGGGGCCTTTCTGGAGAAATGGAATTGGAGGTGCTGTGGTATAGTGAGTCCTGCATATACCTGGAGATGGGCATTTTGACTAACAAGATATACTAGTTTAAAGGCTGTGGAGAGTTCAAGGACCAGCACGGGGCCAGTGTGTGTGTGTGTTGCTACAGCAGCATGAGTGATGGAACAGGAGGTCAGATACGGAGGCAGGTTACGTATGAACCGGGTAATGTGGGTTCTTATGTGTCGTGGGATTCTTTAATTTCATTTGTAGTGTGATGAAAAGCTATTAGAAAGGTTTAAGCCTGGAAATATCATACAGTGCACAATTTTAGAAAATCACCCTGGTTGCTACATGAAGAACAAACTCTCTAGAAGGCCAAACTGGAGGCAAGGAGACCAATTAGAAGATTGTTTCAGTTCTGTAGGGAAAGGGTGACCCATCCCATGGATCTGGGATGCAGGAATCTATATGGAAAAAGAGTGAATCTTTTTTTTTTTAATTTTTTATTGTTATGTTAATCACCATACACTACATCATTAGTTTTTGATGTAGTGTTCCATGATTCATTGTTGGTGTATAACACCCAGTGCTCCATGCAGAACGTGCCCTCTTTAATACCCATCACCAGGCTAACCCATCCTCCCACTCCCCTCCCCTCCAAAACCCTCAGTCTGTTTCTCGGAGTCCATAGTCTCTCATGGTTCGTCTCCCCCTCCGATTCCTCCCCCCTTCATTCTTCCCCTCCTGCTATCTTCTTAAAAGAGTGAATCTTGATCTCTAATATATACCATACACAAAATTAGTTTGAAAAGGCTCATAAATCTAAATGGGAAAGTTAAAAATATAAACTTCTAGAAGAAAATATAAGAGAATATATCCATAACCTTCACGTATCCAAAGATTTCTTTTAAAAGAACACACATGGGGCGCCTGGGTGGCTCAGTCCTTTAAGCATCTGCCTTCAGCTCAGGTCATGATCCCAGGGTCCCAGGATTGAGACCCGCATCAGGCTCCCTGCTCAGTGGAGGGCCTGCTTCTCCCTCTCCCTCGGCCATTCTCCCCACTTGTGCTCTCTGGCTCTCTCTATCTCTCTCTGTCAAATATATAAATAAAATCTTAAAAAAAAAAAGAACACATTCAACAACAAACATAAATAAATAAATAAGCGAACACACCAAAAAACCTAACCATTAAAGAAAAGATTAATAAATTGGACTTATTTAAAATTAAAAACATCCATTCATCAAAAAGAATAAAATTAAGAGAATAAGAAGTGCGTAGGTGTAATCCAGAAAATACAAAGAATCCCAATATAGTAAAAATAAGGCAAAGAAAAATAATATAATTATAGAAATGACAACCAGTCATCTTTGTCATATTCTGTTGTTGCAAACAAGTCACAGTTCCCACCAACATTCAAGGGCATGAGAACCAGGAGGCAAGGATGACTGGGGGTCATAGTAGAGCCTGTGCATCACATATCTCACCCCTTTCTTACGCAAAAGGAAGCCTTCTATACACACTATTCTCACCTGGCCTTTTTTTTTTTTTATGACACTATATATTCTGTACTCACTCCATAACAGGATATAGAAATCTTTCCCATTCCTTTTTACAGCTTCGGAGTACTCTTTTGTGTGAATGTGCTATATTTTTTTAATCAGTCCCTTATTAATGGACATTTTGGTTGTTTCTAGTCTTTTGCTATATAAATACTGTGGCAATGAATAGCCTTGCACATACATGATTTGTTTTTCCTTTTTTGTTTTGTTTTGTTTTGCCAGTTTATCTATAAGTTTTTAGAAGTAATTTCTTGGTCACCAGATTAATGCATATGTAATTTTGTAATCCCTTCAGTAGTATATGAAAGTGCCCATTTCCCCACATCCTTGCCAACAGAGTGTGTTCTCAAACTTTTGGATATCATATCTCCTTGTAGTTTTCATTTGCATTTCTCTTATGAGCAACATTAAACATCTTTTCATACTTTTTTTAAAAAGATTTATTTATTTGAGAGAGCAGGAGAGAGAAAGCGAGATACTTTTCCAGATAAGTAATTATATTCATATGTAGAAAAAAGGTTTTATTTCTTCCTTTCACATTTTTATGCTTCTATTTGCTTTCTTTTTTATTTTTTTATTTTATTATGTTATGTTAATCACCATACATTACATCATTAGTTTTTGATGTAGTGTTCCATGATTCATTGTTTGCGTATAACACCCAGTGCTCTTCTCTTAACTAAGTTTGTTGAGTAACATTGTATTAAATAGTACATTGTGGGCATCCTTGTCTTTTTCCAAACTTCAGCCAAGAAGAAAAGCCTCTGGGTGTTTTCCCTTTAAGACTTTCTAGGGCTAAGGTCTGTATGTGTATACAGGTGAATGTAAATGTAGGTATATAATCAGGTTAAGGTAGTAACTACCAACTGACAATTGATTGTTTATTTTTAATATTAACTATTCTTGAATTTTGTCAAGTGTTTTTTTTTGTCAAGTAATAAAATGTTTTTTCTCCTTAGCTCTATTAATAATTTGTTGAATTATATAATGGTATTCTTATTATTGAACTGCCCTTATATTCCTAAAGTAAACTCCACTTGATCATTATGCATTTTTTAAAGATTTTATTTATTTATTTTAGAGATTGAGAGTGAGTGCGCGTGAGTGGGCAGGGAGGAGCAGAGGGAGAGAGACCAGCAGACTCCATGCTGAACACAGAGCCCAATGTGGGGCTTGATCCCAAGACCCTGAGATCATGACCTGAGCTGAAATCAAGAGTCAGACTCTTCACCAACTGAACCACCTGGGTGCCCCAATCATTATGCATTTTTGAGTGCTCTTGGAATCTGTTTGCTAATTCCTGATTTGTAAATTTGGCATTGATAATCTGTAGTTTTCTTTTTGGTACAATTTTTGTTAGGCTTTTATGTCTATTTATAGTTGTTTCATTAAAAGAATTAGGGAGTTTTCCTTCTTTTACTAAGCCCCCCAAAATATAATTAGCTTTAGGATAGTCTTATCTTTACATATTTTATAAAATTTTGTATCTTGTAGCTCATACTCATACCTAGAAATTTGAGCAATTAGGTGGAAAAATAGCATGAATTGTGCTGGCTACTTCAATAAGGTGTTGCTAAAAAAGAAACTTTTTTTTTTTAAGATTTTATTTATTTGACAGAGAGAGAGACAGCGAGAGAGGGAACACAGCAGGGGGAGTGGGAGAAGGGAGAAGCAGGCCCCCTGACAAGCAGAAAGCCCGATGCAGGGCTCAATCCCAGGACCCCAGGATCATGACCCAAGCCGAAGGCAGACGCCCAACAACTGAGCCACCCAGGCGCCCCAAAGAGAAACTCTTCAGACTGATACAGCATCCTTTGAAAAGAAAGAAGGTTAACAGCAAGAATCTTTGTTACAAAAGATCTTTTTTACCCAGACCAAGAAATTCAAGACTACTATGGGTCATATTAATCATGCGTTTTTTAGAATTTGCAAAAGCCTAATAGGCAATCTCAAGACAAATAAAGTGTAAGCAAAAATGAGGTGTAGAAGGGAAGGACATGGGGCAAATTAAGCTGTGATATGGGAAGGGTCAGAGCAATGGGGGAGCATGATCTGACAGGACTGTCCAAAGCCCTTCCTGAAATGTGCTCCAGCCTGACTAAAGTACTAATTATGTACATTATGAAAATCATCTATAGAGAAGAAGCTTAGGGGCAGGCACTATAACCCTGTTCTTTCCTGTTGATTTAAGGATCAGGCACAGACCAAAGCCAATGTTAGGAGGATTAGGGAAATGGACAGAGTTCTGAGGCCAGTTGCTAAAGAACAGAAACTATAAAGGGAGGCCAAAGCGAAGATTATGATGGTAGTCTGCATTCAAGGACCATGACCGGTTAAGAACACCAAGACTGACGAATAGCTAACAGTGTGGAAAAGAAATTCAATAAAGTAGCAAGGCAATTAATACTTTACCTGCTGCCCCCAACAAACCGCACCTCCAGAGGGTGAGAGGCTCAAGGGGTGTAGCTTCGAGAATAGAAATCGCTCTGTGTCTACTTCAATTACGGTCATGGAAAACAATGAACAAGGCAGAGGCTTCTCTTGGGCTCACCAAGAAACCATCTCCCCTGCCAGAGCAAAGAGATTCCTTGTTCTTCCTGCCCAGGAGAGTTTCAGAGACAGTGAAATTTGTCATTGATTCATTGTCAAATCCTGTGGAGCCAATCTGGACCCAACCTCAAGGAAAACTTATCATCTAGAATTGGGACTAGATGCAGTAGCAAGAAGTGACACAATGTGTCTCCCACTGGGGAGGAGTGAGAATATTTTTAGTTACAATCTGAGATGGCTCTTAAAATCATAAATGGCAAAAAGCACACAGGTGCAACTCTGTGTTGCAATATGTATGTCTTAGCTTAAGGGTGTAAGAAAGCAGTAAGTCAAATACAGTAGACTGTTACTTTATCTGTCTAGCATCTCTTACCTTCGGGAAAAAAAACTCCTCCTTTTCAATGGAGAATCTTTATGTATTGCTTAGATAGGGCTGACCTCACCTTTTCCCTAGCCAGGTTCTGGGTACTGGGGCTACAACAGCGAACAAAATAGATCAAATCCCTGGCCTCTTGGAGCTTTCATTCTAATCATTAGAGAAAAGCAGTAAACATAAAAATTAATACATATCAAATATGTCTGAAAATGTTATATTCTAAGAAGAAAGAAAGAAAGAAAGAAAGAAAGAAAGAAAGAAAGAAAGAAAG
>NW_025410720.1:6211-6568 GCF_002201575.2 Neomonachus schauinslandi | reverse complement strand
TCCCTTCTGTGTCTGTTTTTATGACAGTACCATACTATTTTGATTACTAAACCTTTTGATATATTTTGAAGATTGGAATCGTGCTGCCTCCCATTTCCTTTTTTTTTTTTTCAGTATTGCTTTGGCTATTAGGGATGTTTTCTGGTTCCATACAAATTTTAGGATTGCTTGTTCTAGCTCTGTGAAAAGTGCTGTTGGTATTTTGATAGGGATTGCATTAAATGTGTGGATTGCTTTGGGTACTATAGACATTTTCACATTCTGTTCTTCCAACCCATGAGCATGAAAATCTTTCCATTTCTTCCTGTCATCTTCAATTTATTTCATCCCTATTTTGTAGTTTTCAGAGTACAGGTC
>NW_025410720.1:0-6201 GCF_002201575.2 Neomonachus schauinslandi | reverse complement strand
TAGCTGGATTTCTTGACACTGCCGTTTTCTTTGTCTCTGGAGAAAAAGAGAGGTGATTAACTGAGGTTTTAGCATTTCTCATTTCAGTAGATATAATCAAACAAATAGTTGGAAATAGTCTTTTATGTGCACAAAGCTTTCCACATTTCTAGAAAAGAAAATGCTCAATTGACAGGGACTGGCAGAGCAGAACTGGATAGAGCCAAGGGGTCCTCAGGCCTGACATGCAGTCTGGATATGACAGAGCTTGCAACTGTGCTATGGAGTGACGTTGGAGACCTTTAAACTGTATTTCCAGGTGATAAATATAGAGAGAAAGTTATGTTTCACAACATAAGTTTGTGGGTATTATACTCTAACCCTGTTCACTCACCCCCTTTTTTTCAGTTTTAGAGGTAGAATTTACTGATTCATCAGTTGCATATAACACCAGCGCTCATTACATCACCTGTCTCCTTGACACCCATCACCCAGTTACCCCGTCCCCCACCCATCTCCCCTCCAACACCGTCAGTTTGTTTCCTATAGTTGAGACTCTCTTGGGACGCCTGGGTGGCTCAGTCCATTAAGTGCCTGCCTTTGGCTCAGGTCATGAACCTGGAGTCCTGGGATCCAGCCCCATGCTGGGCTCCCTGCTAAGTGGGGAGACTGCTTCTCTCTCTGCCTCTGCCCCTCACCCTGCTCATGCTCTCACATATAAATTATTTTTTTAAGAGTCTCTTTTGGTTTGTCTACCTCCCTGACTTATTTTATTTCCCCCCATTCCCCTGTGTTCATCTATTTTCTTTCTTAAATTCCACATGACTGACATCATATAATTGTCTTCCTGATTGACTTAATTCACTTAGCATAAAAACCTCTAGTTCCATCCCCCTGGTTGCAAATGGCAAGAATTCATGAGTTTTGATGGCTGAGTATATATAGCAATCTGTATATACACCAATGTGTATATATAGCAGATCTTCTTTATCCATTCGTCTGTCAATGGACACCTGGGCTCTTCCCATATTTTAGCTACTGTGGACATCTCTGCTATAAACATTCAGGGGGTGCAAGTGCCCCTTTGAATCACTGTTTGTATCCTTTGGATAAACACCTACTAGTGTGATCCTGGGATGTAGGGTAGCTCTATCTTCATTTTTGAGGAACCTCCATGCTGTTCTCCAGAGTGGCTGCACCAGCTTGTATTCCCACCAACAGTGTAGGAGGATCCCTTTCCTCCGCCTCTTCACCAGCACCTGTTGCCTCCTGTGTTGTTAATGTCAGCCATTCTGACAGGTGTGCGGTGGCCGCTCATCCTGGTTTGGATTCGGATTTCCCTGACGATGAGTGACGTTCAGCATATTTTCACGTGTCCACTGGTCATCTGAAAGTCTTCTTTAGAGAAATGTCGCTCATGTCTATTGAACGTGCCCTTTCTGGGTAACTCATCCTGGTTTTGATTTCAGCACAGCAGCTTCCCGGGCAGTGACTGTCCTCGCCCTTGACTCTGGTGCTTCAGCATCACAGGGTAGACTGCGCTGTAAGGCCCGAGAGTTCATTTCCCCTCTTTCTGGCACCAGGCAAGCTCCTGACTTGAGCTCGGATGGCTGACGTTTCCACTCAAAGAGCCTGTCTCCAGTAAACACCCTGCCAGCCAGGGCACCAGACCTGCAGGTCCCTCCCCACTCGGAGGCGCCTCTGTTTGGGAGAATCTGGGTGGGTTTTCACACCTGCCCACTGTACCCCTTGCCTTTTCTCTTCCTGTGCTTGAAGTTCTCGCACTGACGTTTAAGTTCAACAGTGAAGGAGGAACCCTAACCCCCGCCGCCACCCACCGCCCCAGCAACAGCAGAGGCCCAGCCCCAGGCGCTGTCACGTCCAGGACCTGAAAGCAGCACACCGTGACTTTCCGCACGTTCCCGGGGGGCCGCACCTACAGGGCCCTGGAGACCCCAGCAGGAACAGGGTGAGAGGGGCGGGGACAGCCGCCTGGGGACTGGCCAGGATGAGAGGGGTGGGGACAATTGACTGCTGATTGGCCAGGATGAGAGGCGCGGGGAAAGTGGCCTGTTGACTGGCCAGGGTGAGAGGGGCAAGGACAGCTGCCTGCAATTGGCCAGGGTGAGAGGGGCGGGGACAGCTGCCTGGTGATTAGCCAGGATGAGAGGGGTGGTGACAGCTGACTGCTGATTGGCCAGGATGAAAGGGGCGGGGACAGTTGCCTGGTGACTGGCCAGAGTGAGAGGGGCAGGGACAGCTGCCTGGTGATGGCAAGTATAAAAGGGGCGGAGACAGCTGCCTGCTGATTGGCCAGGGTGATAGGGGCGGGGACAGCTGCTTGCTGACTGGCCAGGATGAGAGGGGCGGGGACAGCTGCCTGGTGACTGGCCAGTGTGAGAGGGGCGGGGACAGCTGCCTGGTGATTGGCCAGGATGAGAGGGGCGGGGACAGCTGCCTGGTGATAGACCAGGATGAGAGGGGCGGGGCCAGCTGCCTGGTGACTGGCCGGGATGAGAGGGGCGGGGCCAGCTGCCTGTTGATTGGCAAGGATAAAAGGGGCGGAGACAGACACCTGGTGATTGGCAAGGAAGAGCGGGACAGAGAAAGCCGCGTGCTGATTGGTGAGGGAGAGCGGGGCGGCAACAGCGGAGTGGTGATTGGCAAGTGAGAGCGGGGTGAGGACAACTGCCTGGCCCTTGGCCAGTGTGTGAGGGCGGGGACAGCCGCCTGCTCTTGGGGCAGGGACCGCAGGTGAAGAAGGCTGCCTGGCGACAGGCCAGGGATTGGGGGGCGGGGACATCGCCTCCTGCTCTGCCAGGGCCTGGTGGTGACTTCGGGGTCCTGGTGCAAGCAGTCACCAAACCCAGGACCCCAGCGCTCCGGGGGGAGCAAGGACTCCACCCCTGCGCCCCGCCCGTCCCCCGGGCGCCTGACCGCACACACAGCCAGGAGCAGTCCGGCTTCCCTCACGGCGCCATGCAGCCGGCCCACGTCCCTGCTCCAACCCACGGTTTGCAGAACAGAGCCCACGCTCGTTAACGGGACACCGTGACCCACATGGAGAGCCGCTGACCCCTCTGCGCCCCTGCAGATGCTCCCCAGGCAGAGGCCGCCTGCCCAGCCCACTCCGCACCCTCTGACACCCGCCTGCACGCATCGTGGGCGCCCAGCCCCACGCTCTCCCTCGCAGGTCTCAGAGGCCACCTCTGCCTGTCCACTCAGCATCCCTGCCTGGTCCAGACGAGCTGGCAGCAAGCTTTGTGCACCAGGCCCCGAGTACCGCACCCCATACTGCCTTATGAGAATGTGAGCCCGGAGGATGCAGACCGTGCACGGGACGCAGAAACCTCCCCCTGCCTCCTGGCAATGCACCGTGACCACGTACTTGGCTCCCAAGCGGTGCCCCCATTGCCAAACAGGGATGAAGTGGCCGCATGGACCCTCCCACCCCAACACAGGCAGTGACTCTGTAAGACACTTGGAAGATCAGGCCACAGAGCACAAAGAACCACCCAAACCAGAAAAGTAGGGTATCTGTACCCAGACGTGGGAAATTTGAGGCTACTACCCAAGCACAAATCCCCCACTCCAGTAGAGGGTCCAGGTGTGGGGTGTCTGTGAAGGCAAATGCCGTTCCCTCTGTTGGGGTCTTACTCCCTAATGTCAGTGATTCAGGGCTGGATGCCAAGACCTGGCTGGTGCTTGCCGCCATCCAGAATGCAGTACCCATGGTGGGGCACTATGCCCAGGTGCTGGTGCTTCCATGGCCTGCAGGCCTCTGGCCTGGGCTGGCTTCAGCCTGATGTCTTGGTTACACACCACCTGGGCAGCCTTTTATCATTTGGGGTATTTTCTCCTGAGTGAGCAAAGGATGCCAAGGCTAAAGACAAGAGGAAGACCAGCAGCTGGGAGAGCTCTCCATGGGAATCAAAGCCATCGATAAACTTTGAGAGAACTGGGTGGATTTTAACACAAGCAAGAACAGTAATAAATAACTCTCCAAGAAAGAGTTTAAGCTAACAAATTCCCTCCCAATGGCTGTGGAATTACATTAACATTTAAAATAAAATTCTGTTTTTTTGGAGAGACTGGGTGGCTCAGATGGTTAAGTGTCTGCCCTCAGCTCATGTCATGATCTCCAGGTCCTGTGATCAGCCCCATGTGCAGCTCCCAACTCGGTGGGGAGTCTGCTGCTTCTTCTCCCTCTGCCTCTCCCCCCAGCTTGTTCTTTCTCTGTCTCTGTGTCTCTCACTCAAATGAATAAATAAAATCTTTACAAACAAAAATAATAAAATTTAAATATTTTTAAAAATCTGCTTTTTAATTTTGTTTACAAGAAGGACAAGATTGAAAGACCTTGCCAGTAGGCCAGGGCTGCCTGGGCATGGCCCAGCATGAGGAGGGAGCTGGGAGCAAGGGAGGAGACCCAGGCCATGAGCACAGAGGAGTCCTATGCTGAGGACATGGAAGGGAACATGGGCTGGTGTGTGGGTCACCTCCTGGAGTTGGGGTTGCATGAGCTTCAGGAAGACTGTCCAGTGGCTCAGTATTTCCCTTGGCTGCTAAGGTATTCATGAAACTTGATGGATTCTGAGGTTAACTTCCCCCCAAGGAGGAGGATTTATGGAGGAGGCTTGAGCCAGGACCTTTCACCTCTCAGCTGAGTAGGTGGAGAGAAAACAAGCAAGTGGCAAGCAAGTTGCCAGAGTGACCTGTGAGGTGCAAAGCCCAGGAGCAGGGTGGTTCTTCCCAACACTGCTCAGAAATTTCAGACATTGAGGGTGGGAGGTGCATTTGGTCTGCCAACTCAAGGAACATTGGTTTTGGAAAGCACCATTGGACGAGAGGAAGGAGAAACATTTAATGACTACCTACAGAGTGCCAGGCAACTTAGACAAGTAAGGCTATTGGATCCTGAAAGAAAAAAAATTTCTATTCTAGAGTCAGGAAATGGAGCCACTGAGAAGTGAAATAACTTGAGCAAGTTTACAAAGATAGGAGTCCAAGTTGGGGACCTAAGTCAGTTGACCTAAGGTGAGAACTGAACTCACCTCCTCCAGATACACCAATCTCCACCTATGTATAGAGCAGATCCTCCCGAAGAACAACTGAGGGCAGTCGGAACAGCTTCTGCACAACAGGAGAGAAACAGAGACATCGTAGCAGAGGACCCCAACCTAGCAGCCTGCCAACTGCCGTGGGGAGAGATAGTTCTGGGGACCGTAAGCTGATTTGTCTGCCTGGGGCACAGAAATGAAGCTGCATTTTAACAAGCAACTAGAATGTAAAAGATCCACCCCAAAAGCTCCCCGAAATGGGGAGGGGTATTGCTGGATGTCTTTCTCTGCCAAGGTCCTGGCAAACACCATGGTCACATTCCACTCCACCTTGAGAATATGGACAGAAGCAGGGTCTGAGCACCCCAGCCAGGGTACTACCTTGCTGAGCCCTGGGTCCCCAGCCCACTCTAGACCCAGCTGTGCCAACAAGGCAAACCCAGCTGGCACACACTGGGACACCCTGGTCAGCATTCAACACAGCGCGAGACCTCACACCGAGGGGACACAGGTGCTCGGCACCCCAGAACACTCCAGGCCTACATGACTCGGCTTCCTAGGGCACCCCTGCAAGGAGGGCTACGGGACCTCCTGGGTCACTATTGCTTCAGCTCCAGGAGCCCTGCCAAGGAGCCCCTTATGTGGAAAGCCCAGGACCACGCAGCCCAAATGCTGTCGAGACTCTCGTAGGGCTGAAGACCCCGGGACACCCCAGCTTTCGCCCACTGAGCTTCAGCCATCTTTCTAGGAGATCCTGTGCACAGAGAACCCACCCAATCCTGAATTCACTTCAGCTATAGCTACCATCCCAAAGTGCCTTCCCTGCAGAGAGCACTGGGACACTCCAGCCCACACCCACCTCAGCTACAGCTGTTTTACCAGGGTACCCCCTGTGCAGAGCACCCCAGAAAACCTCAGCTCCTGATCCATCTCCACTCCAGCCACGCTCGGCACAGAGAGCCCTGGACATCAGTCGTACCCAATTAAGCTTCAGCTCAACAGCCTGGGTGCCCTCGGTGTGAAGCTAATGCACCTCTACGTTTATTGTAGCAGGACTCCCAATAGCCAAGGTATGGAAACAACCCAGGTATCCAACCAGAGGTGAATGAATGAGGGCTACCTTTCAGCCTAACAACCACCTCCCTGCTTGCCTAGCCTGGAG
>NW_025410719.1:2794-6572 GCF_002201575.2 Neomonachus schauinslandi | reverse complement strand
CTGGGAGCTGAGAAAACATTCTTCAATATGACAAAATCACACTAATCATAAAGAACAATATTGATACATCATACTATAATAAGCAAAGATTGGTAAAATATCTTCTTAAAAATAATTATTTTATTCTTACTGAATATTTTGTAATAAACTCATCTCTGACAGTTTCCTTCAAAAGGATACCTATTCTTCACATGGTCCAATTTTTAGTTTGTGTAATTTGCAGAGCTAGAACAAGTTACTCAAGATTCAGATGTTCTTGAATAAACGGGGTAGTAGGTATATTTGAGGAGGATCCATAAATCACTACCTAAATGCATATGGTGAAAATCTTCTTGCTAGCTTTCCCCAAAGTGTCCTGAGGCCATTTGCAATGGTAACTTTGCTTTGGGGAAAGGGAACTATCCAGATTCATGAACATCAATAACTGAATTATAGATTCGGTGCAATCGAGATTTGCCTCTCAAATTGGAATATCAATTTTAAGAAAAAAAACTAAGATTTTTTTCTTGTAAGAGTGGAGATACATTGTGCCATCATTCCCTATCGTGTTGACTAGTAACTCATGACAATGTACTTTCCTTAGCAAAATCTGATGATACATGAATACAGGTGACTGAATAAATGCAGACATGTGGCTTCTTCATATATTTATAAGCTGATCTCCGCCTGGAATTTTATGGTGCAATGATTTTATTACTTTACTTTTTCATGTATGACCATATGTTCCTTGGTGCTTAAACATGCTATTAGTGTCTGAAGCAGCATTTACGCTTCTCCTGACTTTTATAAATTTCACTTCCTGCAGACTAAAGCAAGGATGCAGAACAGCTGAGCAGGCACCTAGAACAGCAGTATATCTAGAAATAATAATACAATTATAATCATTTGATAGTGGAGAGAACATTGTATTCATCACTATGTGTACAATAAAGACTATTTAATATAGATGAAAAAGCTAATTTGCTGAGTATGTAAGTAGGTAGTGATGTCATGTCAGAGAGGAGCCTATCTATAGGAGTCAACATATGAACAAATTATTTCCAAGGAACAAGGTTCTATTGAACTGCTGAAATAAGCTTCTTGTTTGGTGTGTTTTGTTCTTTTTGGTTTAATGAGAAATGGGGAAATATGACACCAGAGGCAATTGCTCCATAACAGTATGAAGTTTGTACCTTAATAAACATCTTTCTCTATATTTATTTACCCTATTGTAGTAATTCATTTTTCTCTAAATAAATATGGAATATATACAATGTTGAGTTGACAGCTGCCAAAATATTAACTATCTGACATGGAGATTCAATTCTTGTGTGTGTGTGTGTGTGTGTGATGTGTTTGCTTAAACTAACTTTTTACATTGGATCAGATATTGTAGGACAATATTTTATGTTTCCTTTCCTCTCTCATGTGAACCAAAGAGTAGAAAAGGAGGTAAAGAGACATCTCACATCCCTCTCAGTTCACCATTTGGGTTCAAACTCCCATGTGTGGGACTCAGATTATTTCCCTGGTGTTGGAACAATAGTCATTTCCCCTGTGTGGGGTGGTGAACTGAGGACAGGGAGGCTGCCCTCTACTTAGGAGGAGCTCAGGCTTACTCAGCAACCATGTGGTTGGGTTGGGCTGCACATATAGGTAGATAAGTGGTTTTATTACAGGGTTAATTTTTAGTTATTTTCTATTGGGATAGTTTGGGGTTTTTTTTTATGTTTGTTTTCTTTTGAGTGTCTAATAAAACTAAGTTCCTCTTGGATGTGGATAAATATTGAAAGGTTTTATGTCCACACTGGAGTAGTGCAGTTTATATAGAATGACAATCAAATAAAAATACTAGTAACAACGGCCATTATTAAAATTAATACTTGTTGACTGTTTGTCGTATGTCAGGCCACACTGTTAAGTTACTTACCTGCATTAAATAATTTAATTCTTAAAAGTCACCCTCAGTATTAGGTGCTATGATGAGACACGATAGAAAGTTCAGAGGAAACCTCTGAGTAAATAAAGCAAACATTAAGTTCCTGTGCTCCCATCTGGACAGAGTAAACCAGGTTTCCCCAGGTCCCCTCCATCTGTACAAGTCACTTCCACCACAGGCTCCATGTATGGATTCCTAAGGACAAATCTCCGTGTTTATACCATGGGCAACATTTGAAATTTAAGTTTCACATAACCATCAAAAATAAATTACATTTTTTCTAACATAATACACTTAAAATAGTATTCTAACAAAGCAGCAAGTGAAAATAAAAACAATGAATTGATAAACACGATGAAAACTTATTCAACTGAAATCACAGGCAGATTTGGAGCTAAAGAAACTGAATATTTGAAGCCTCTCACTTGCATAGACTCTTTCCAAAGACTTATGTGAATATTCTTGTTGTATTTGTTTTTATTTTTTTCCTTAGGGAGATCTTCCAAAACAGTGCATGATCCGGAGTTCTCAAACCTAGATTTGCCCTTGAATATTCCAGAAATATTTCCTTAGTGATTGGTTTTAGGCAAGTGCTAAACAGCAAAGGGATTTCTCCTTAATTTAAAATCAGATGTTTGGATTCACGTGTCAATGTTTTTGTCTAAAACTGTTAATGCTTGTCTCCTTCAAGGAGGTATTTTGTTTGTTAGATTTCTGTTTTGTTTTGTTTTATGAAATTTTTATAAGGTATTTTATAGGAAGTGATAGGACATGTTACCATTTTTTTTTTAATTGCATATTGTAGTTGGGAGAAAGGAAGATAAGACGTATGTACTTATTTAACAGGAAGTTACATCCCATTAAGATCAGGCTGGAACAAGCATGTGTATATTTCCTCAAAACTGTAACCTACCTCATCTTGCTCCTTGTTCTCGCATATACAGTCTATATTTATATATAATCATTATTCATATATAAAATTGACATGTTTTATATTTCATATTATATTAAATATAAAAATGTTTAATAATATTATCATTAAGTACATAAATATATTTTATAATAAATATATATTTTAATATATAAACATATGTTTGCTTTTCCTTGAGCAAAGGGGTTGCCTTAAGTTATCTCATAGAATTACCTACAGAGATTGGTTAGAATTCAATGTGTCTTTAATATTCCAAGATTAATGGATCTTGATTCTATGGAATAATATTAAGTGAGTGCCACACCATTATCTAACTTCTTGTTTATGAACTTGGGCACAAAGAACCCTGATTGGTTACACTAGTGTTCAACCTGTGGACTTTCAGAAAGGTGAGGCTCCTACCTCCATAACCATCTTCATCTTCTTCAGACTATTTTTAGGAAAAAATGTTGCTATGTTCAGCACAAAACATCTCCTTATTCATGGACATCCTCTGGTCTATATGCATATTTAAAGGTAAAATAGAATTAAGTAATATTTTTGCAAACCTATGAGTTAAATGTTATTGGATTGTTTTTTGTTTTCCATTTGAACAAATATATTTTGAGAATTCACCCTGATCTCTCTTTATTTTTATTTTTTTTGTGTGATGGTAGCAGATCTAACAAAAATCATCTGCAACGAAGACAGTGCACTTAAGTGTCCCCTAGAGATGAAATTTTCCCTAAAGTTCTTATGCAAACAATATATGAGGTTTCACCATGATTAGGCAGTGAGCTCATTTAATTTCAGATGTTAAAAGTCTTACATTATGGTTGAAAAAGTTACTTTTATGTTTAAATACTACTTTCAACTGAATTTTTACACTAATGATGGAAGGCCTATTGTCTAACTTAAAAAAATAACAACAATCTTACAAATTCATAATG
>NW_025410719.1:733-2694 GCF_002201575.2 Neomonachus schauinslandi | reverse complement strand
GTCCCAGGATCCAGTGTGCTTCTCCCTCTGACCCTCCCCCATCTCGTGCTGTCTCTCACTCTCTCTCAATTAAATAAAATCTTTAAAAACAAAACAAAACAAAACAAAACCTCCCTCTCTTTCTCTACCCCAGCCCCCAGGCTCATGCACGTTGCTTTTCCTTCTATAAAATAAATGAATAGATCATAAAAAAGAAGAGTATACATGGTTCTTTCTATATAACTCTTTGCTATAGATGATCCTCAAGTAATATAATTTTATTAAAAATATATTCAAGAAATTGGTGTGCCTTTCTTAGTACTACACTAAAACGGTAGCAGGAAATCATTTTTATATCTAATTTTGCACATCCATATTTCATTCCTTGATTAATATTTCAATTCAAGTAAAATATCCTAGAAGAATGGACTTCATATGAGGGAATATATATCAGTGGAAATGAATTTGAAATGCTTTATTTAATGAAATAAAATTTATATGTCTGTTTATCTGGTAGAAAACAGACTTTCAAGACTAGATCTTTTTACAAAATTTTATTATTATTATTATTATTTTTTATCAAAGACATGGTTTTGTGAAGGCAAAGAACTACCATTCACAGGAACAACACTTCAGCCATCCAGTAACTGTTTAGCCTGCTGATTCCATTGAAATAAGTTAGAAGAAATTGTAGTGCCTTGATGAGTTTACCACAACTCACTTAACCAACTGAGCCACCCAAGCACCCCAGGATATTTGTATTCCTAACTGGAGTAGGAAACATGTGCATTTCTTCCTCATTTTATCATCAGAATTTTACATTATGCTTAGCAATACTCATATTCAACAATATGTTTAGAATGATCAGAGGTTGTAAAATAGGTAAAGTATTTCAAAAATGCAAATATATGGTGATAAATATATGCAGTTCTGTTAAAATAAAATATTTAAGGGCACCTGGGTGGTTCAGTCAGTGAAGTGTCTGACTCTTAATTTTGGCTCCGGTCATGAACTCGGGGCCCTGAGATGGAGCCTTGTGTTGGGCTCCATCCCCAGCATGGATTCTCTCCCTCTTCCTCTGTCTCTCTCTGAAAAAGAAAAAATGAAAATAATAAAATTAAAAATTAAATTAAATTAAAATTTTGTAAGTTGTATAACCCCACAACAGTGATGGTTATTAAAAACATTATTTGTGGGGCTCCCGGGTACCTCAGTTGTTAAGCGTCTGCCTTTAGCTCAGGTCATGATCCCAGGGTCCTGGGATCGAGCCCCTCGTTGGGCTCCCTGCTCAGCGGGAAGCCTGCTTCCCCTCTCACACTCCCCCTGCTTGTGTACCCTTTCTCACTGTGTATCTCTCTGTCAAATAAATAAATAAAATCTTTAAAAAAATAAAAATTAAAATAAATAAGATAATTATTTTTAATTTTTATTTTTTAAATTTTATTTATTTATTTAATTATGAGAGAGAGTACAAGCAGAGGGAGCAGCAGAGAGGGAGAAGCAGGCTCCCCACTAAGCAGGGAGCTAAATGCAGGGCAACAGCCAGGACCCTGGGATCATGACCTGAGCCAAAGGCAGATGCTTCATCAATTGAGCCATCCAGGCACCCCAACAATTTTGTTTTTTAAAACATTATTTCAGGGCGCCTGGGTGGCTCAGTTGGTTAAGCGACTGCCTTCGGCTCAGGTCATGATCCTGGAGTCCCGGGATCGAGTCCCGCATCGGGCTCCCTGCTCAGCAGGGGGTCTGCTTCTCCCTCTGACCCTCTTCCCTCTCATGCTCTCTGTCTCTCATTCTCTCTCTCTCAAATAAATAAATAAAATCTTTAAAAAAAAAAACAAAACATTAAAAAAAAACAAACATTATTTCATTGTTGCCTGATAATGTTAAGTATTAATCATATGTTTTATATCCGGTGATTTCAGTTATATTTCCCTAATTTTCATCTCTTGAAATGAGTTACTTAATACATTTAAATAAAA
>NW_025410719.1:0-633 GCF_002201575.2 Neomonachus schauinslandi | reverse complement strand
ATCTCATTCTCTCTCTCTCAAATAAATAAATAAAATCTTTAAAAAAAAAAACAAAACATTAAAAAAAAACAAACATTATTTCATTGTTGCCTGATAATGTTAAGTATTAATCATATGTTTTATATCCGGTGATTTCAGTTATATTTCCCTAATTTTCATCTCTTGAAATGAGTTACTTAATACATTTAAATAAAAGCTAACTTTTTTTTTTAAATGAAGGTTTAACTCAAATTCAAAGGAAAATTGGAGGTCAGCAATGCAAAAATATTTGTAGATGATGAAAAGAATCAGAAGCGGCTCTCTATAATAGATACAATTACAAAGTTAATTGCTTATTTGACAATTTGTTTAAGTAGAAATTTGAGACTTTCAATTTATGGATCTAAGAGTAGTAAACTAGTTCCCAAATCTACCAAGGTTGTGAATAAACATGGAAATAGTGTTTCTTCTCTTGTTGAGAGATGTTCTGATTTTGGCATAAAGCACACTTTAAGTGGATGTGATTTTAATTTTTTTAACTCATATTAAAGTCCATTATCACTAATGCACTGGAACTGCATTTACTTAGACTCCTTTAGAATTGGACTCTGGACTTGTTTACATATGTTGGTGAGTATAGTATGAAAGCTGTTA
>NW_025410718.1:0-6573 GCF_002201575.2 Neomonachus schauinslandi | reverse complement strand
GGCCCGCGCGCGCGGACCCGGGGGAGGCCCGCGGTCCCACGGGGCGGGGCTGGTGGCCGAGCCGTAGGGCGCGCAGACGCACCTCCGGGCCGGCAGGCGGCGCTGCGGCGGGGGGCGCTGGCGGCGGCGGAAGGAGCGCGGCAGCGAGAGCGCGTCCCTGCCTTGTCCGCCCTCTGCGCCATGGTGCCCGCTGCGACCGTACCCCGGCTGCTCGGCGCGGGTGAGTGCGCGCGGGCCCCGGGGGCGCGGGGGGAGGCCCGGGGCGGGGGTTCTGGGGGAGCAGGGGGGCGGTAGGACCTGCTCCCAGGCCTGCGGGTCGCGCAGCGCCCACGGCGCGGGGACCCGGGCCCGCAGGGACAGCGGCCGGGCGCGCGCGCCACCAGCCTGCTCTCTCCCCAGGTGTCTGGCCCAGGCCGCTGCGGCCGCATCTGCTCCAGAGCGCGACCCCGGGGCGAGCCCGGCCGGGCGGCAGGACACTGGCAAGCGCCGCGACGCCCGCCGTCAGCGAGCCCGAGGACAGCATCGGTAACGCAGGCTCCTCTGCGGGCTTAGGGGGTTGCGGGGACGGCGCCTGGCCTCCCATTCGGGGTTGAAATCGTCTGCCGCGGGGAGTCCCGAGTGCCCTGGCTTCGTTGTGAAGCCCTGGGGAGGGGGTGCGGGCCCAGGAAAGAAGGGGCAGCCTGCCTCCCTCTCTTGCCCCAGCAGCCCCGCAGGCTCTGGGCAGGGGTCACCTGCACTTTAAGCGGCGCTGCCCGGCCTCCCTCTCAGCCACCCTCATCTGAGGATGGGGCTAAGGCCACCGCACTCCTGGGGCGGGTGGGGGGAGGGAGACACCAACACGTGGCTTGGCTCCTTGGGAGGTGCCCTCTGCCCTGCTGAGTCCTCCCTGGACTCCTGACGGAGGACCTTCCTCTGGTGGCTGGGAGGTACCAGAAGGACCTCAGAAACCAGCTGGACCCCTCCTTTCTGGGTGAAGACTGGACCGGGGTTACCCAGGAGCGCGGTCAGAACCTGGCTCCAGCCCGTCTCCTGGAGAGGACCCTGTGGCACCTAGCGTTCATCTGCTGGGCTTCACTGCCCCTCCCCGCCCCCATGGTGCTCCCCTCCAGGGTTGGGAGCTGGGGGGGCCACAGACCACGGCATCCTCTCCCCCCCATCCCAGATGTCAGCGACAAGATCCTCAGTCAGCCCCTCAAGCACTCCGACTTCTTCAATGTCAAAGAGTTGTTTTCCGTGAGAAGTCTCTTCGATGCCCGCGTGCACCTGGGCCACAAAGCAGGCTGTCGGCACAGGTAGTGGACACCCCAGGCCGGGACCCTCCAGCCTCGGGATCCCTGCGGTCCACGGTCCCTTTTATAGCGGCACGTATCGGTGTGAGCGCAGGCCCGTCGTCAGACTCCGCTTTGGGCCCCACACCAGACTTCATACCTGTGAGGCCTCCGGCCCTAGCAGGGGCACGCCCACCACTGGCAACTCCTGGGGGCGGGGGGCTCCAGGCTTGCAGGGAAGGGTCTCAACGGGATGGCTGCGTTGCAGATGTTTTGGAGGGATAGTTGGGAGGCCAGGGACGGGGGTGGTCGGAGACAACCAGGGGGACGACGATGGGGCCCAGCTCCCAGGGGCACAAGAGCTGGAGCTAACCGCCCCCCGCCCCGCCTCTTGGCTGTCATCGGACAAGGGTCTCCACTGCTGTCCTGGTGGTGGGGCTGCAAATTGTGCCAGCTCTGGGGATGGTGTCCCCTGGAGGCCATAGGCTTCGCAGCCCCCAGGACTGTCCACAGAGGGCCCCGGCGGTTGCTGGCCGAGGTTGGCCGTGTGCGTTTTGCCCACTCTTGCCTCGGTGGGGTCTCCGGCAGGTTTATGGAGCCCTACATTTTTGGGAGCCGCCTCGGCCAGGACATCATCGACCTGGAACAGACGGCCGCGCACCTGCAGTTGGCGTTGAACTTCATGGCCCACGTGGCCTATCGCAAGGGTATCATCTTGTTTGTGGGCCGCAACCGGCAGTTCTCACACCTGATTGAGACCACGGCCCGGAACTGTGGCGAGTATGCCCACACCCGCTACTTCAAGGGCGGTCTGCTGACCAATGCCCCGCTCCTCTTGGGCCCCATGGTCCGCCTGCCGGACCTTATCATCTTCCTGCACACGCTCAACAACGTCTTTGAGCCCCACGTGGCTGTGAGAGACGCGGCCAAGATGCACATCCCCACGGTGGGCGTCGTGGACACCAACTGCAACCCCTGCCTCATCACCTACCCCATCCCCGGCAACGATGACTCGCCCCCGTCCATCCACCTCTTCTGCAGGCTCTTCCAGACCACCATCAACCGGGCCAAGCAGAAGCGGAGGCAGATGGAGGCCCTGTATCGACTGCAGGGCCCAGAGGGGCTGGGGGCCAGGGGTCAGGGGTTGGCTGCCTCTCCTTCCCTGGGAGCCTAGGCTAGGCTGGACCTGGGTCCCTCCCAGCGACGGACCCACTCCCCTCCCGAAGGAGAGTAGCAGCCAAGCCTGCCCCTAAGCTGGGAGCCCCTTCCCCTTCCTGGCCGTGGTCTTTAGCAGGTTCCCCATTGTTCTAGGCATTGATTGGGTCCCTGCCTTTGGTGACCGTTCTTGGCAGCTGCCCCCCTGCCCCGGGGCCCCACTTCAGACCCACAGGGCCCAGCGGGCACACAGAGCAGGCAGCCCATCCAGAGTGGACCCGTCGGGAAACACGCTTGTCCCGGAGCCTGAAAAGCCTCACACCTTGAGTTTTGTCCTCTTGCTTTTCAGTCCCTGCCAACCTACACCACTTCAGGGCTGCTTCCTCCACAGCACGGTTTCTGGGGCTCTGTCACGTGAGGCCACAGGGCGAGTCCCCTGGAGGATCCCATTTGGGTTGGGACGCGCCAGGCCAAGTGGACCGCATGATTCCCACAGAAAATAAAGCTTACGTTTGGACACGTGGCTCTGGGGCCTGTGGCTTCCACAGTGTGGCTTATGTGCTTTTGCTCGTGGATGTGGCATTTGTGAAACTCCTACGGGGCCCGCAGAGCCCACAGTACTCTAAAGCTTTATGTGCTCAAGCCACTCGGCACTTGGTGGCACACACGGATTTGTGGGGCTTTCCCTGCAGCACCCATGCTCCTGGAATGACGTGCTCGGCCCCCGTCCCTCCGAGCTTCAGAGAGGCCGGCTGTGAGGAGCCAAGACCCCTTGAAATCCAAACGCGATGTAAAACCATGCTGTGGATGGGAGTCCTGGGACCTGCGTGGGGCCCCAAGAGCCCGAGGGGGCCAGAAAGCCATACCAGGCTTGAGAAGCAGGCCGTGGAGGGAGGGGCGTCCCAGGCTGGCCCCCGGGCCGCTCAGGTCTGGGCTGGACAGTGAGCGACATGGGGGGAGGCAGAACACACGTGGGACGTGGGATCAGCCCCGTCCTGTCCTGGTTTAGGGACTGAGTACAGGGCAGTGGCGCGCCCCCCCCACCACCACCACCACCAAGGGAACTGTACTGATGGCCGGCCTGGCCCTGGACCTCCTCTGTCCCCTGAGGGTCCCCTGGAAGCTGCACACGGAAGGCTGCTGGAGACCAGCAGGGGTGACAGGAGTTGTTACTGGTCATGGCTATGGTGTGGGGGCGCTGGGGGCAGAGCAGGGCAGGCAGGGGAGCCCCTGCTGAGTGGATACCTAGCTGGACAGGGAGACACAAGGGAGCAAGACACCTTCAGGGCGATAGGGACCCAAAGGCGAGGTGCAGGCTTCTGGAACGGACAATGTGGGGCCGCTCCAGGAAGATCAAGGAGGCCCCCAGGCCATTTCTAAACTGACCTCTAAGGCTGACCCTGGCAGGAGGGGACCTCCAAGCTTGCCACCCTGGAAGTGAACCCCAGGAGAACCCAAAGCAGCCAAAGGAGACGGTGAGTGTGCCCGAGGCCTGGGAGAGGTAGGGGACAGGCCTCCCAGTGAGCACAGGGGGGGTTGCTCCCAGCCCTTCCCTGCTCTCCCTGCTGCAGTACCTGACCTGCCACGTAGACCTGAGCTCCTCTGGGCCCGGGCAGGGACGCGGCCTGACCAGCTGCTGTCGTGACGGTGCTGGTTACAGCCACCAGAGCAAGGGCCTGGGAGAGCCAGGCTCCTGGATTCAGGACCGCGGTGAGAATGAGTGCCATGCCAGCAGCGAGGGCCAGGGAGCTCAGGGGGAGTGTGGGGACAAGGGCGCTCCAGGACTGGGCTCGGGGAGGGCCGGGAGGGTCTCCTGCCCCGACGCCATCCAGGAACTGACGACCCGGGGTGCCACGAGAGCTGTGCCCCTTACGTGGCCATGATCTCAACCCAAGGGGTCTGGGCTGCTCCCTTCACACACACCACACACACACACACCAAACACACACACACACACACACACACCCCTGGTCCTTCACACACAGACACAGACACACACACAGACTTTCACACACACACACACACACACACACACCCGGTCCAGCCCCAAACTTGGCCAGGTACAAGATCACCCTTCACATACGTGTAAGATGATCCGAACCAATTGTTGATATTCTGTTGCACTTCAGGACATGGACAGGAATATTTTTGCAGTTTCTGTGCTGTGAATTGTCCCTCCTTTATCCAAAGATCAGCCCCACCGTGAACCTGAGTGGGCCCTGCCGCTGGGGGCGAGCCAGAGGCTGTGGGCGGTCCGTGCTGACAGCCTGAGGAAGCTGGGGGAGCCGGGCCAGGCCCTCTCCTGTGGCCCCTCTCCCGGAGCACCTCCCAGAGGAACGCCTCCCCAGCCCTTCCCACACCTGCTGCTCACAAAGGTGAGCAGGGCCCCCCGTCCCGCCCGGCGGCTCCCCCTCACCTGCGGGCTGTGTGTCTCGGGCCTGGCACGTCCCCTCTCTGAACCTCAGGTGTCTCCTGGGGACCCTGCGTGCCACGAGGCCAGGCCCCACACACGGGGTTGCCGTCGGCCTGTTGGGACCGCTCCCCAACCCTGTGGCCGGCCCACGGGGAGGGTGGCCTGGGGCTGAGGCGGTTCCTCTCCACCGTGAAGGAGCTCTCTGCCCCAAGCCTCGGTGTCCTGTGTCCGGGGCAAAGCCGCATTGCCGGCTGTGACGAGGTTTCAGATTCCATCTGGGGCTCCCATCCTGGGTGGAGCCAGAGCAGGGATCCCTGGGGGCTGGCAGAGGGGCCCCAGAGCCACTCAGACATCTGAAAGGTGCTGGTTGGGCTTCATCGACTCCACAAATGGACAGGAAGCCCCTTCTAGACATTTTACATAATTCAGGGAAATTTCCCTGCCCCGCGGGCCTCTGTTCTAGGTGGGGGTCCGCCGGTAAGCCTAGATGACAAAGCAGAGATGGGCACACGACGTTCTGTGGGACGCCCTGCCGGCCTCCTCTAGATACGGACCATTCTGCTCTCATTGTCCGAAGGATGACAGGCCCTAGGATGAAGAAGAGCCCCTGTCTCCGAGGTGGTGAGGGAACGCGGGGGACAGGTCAGGTGCGGAGCCATGGGTCTGGTGCACATCCGCCGCAGGGCTGGGTCATGGTACAGGAGCTGTGTGCAGGTCGTCTGTGCACACCTGGCCATGACACACCTGGCTGGCCCTCTCGGTGGGGAGGCCTGTGTGCCTGGTGCACCTGTCCCCCACCTACTCCTGGAGGAGCAGCCACGTTCAAGCATTTCCATGTCCAACCCTCAGGGACAGTTGGGAACCTGGGTCAAGAGAGGCAGGGACTGGCCCAGGACAACTGAGGGGTGCAGAGTCCAAGGAGCTGCTCTCCAGTCCTAGGCCAGTACCAACCCTCCCATGAGGTTTGCTTTGGGGGTGAGAGCCCCTCAGATCCTCGGGGATAGCTACCCACCCCGTCCCATGTGGGGACATGACCTTGGCATCCCCAGGCACGTAGAGGCATGTGCACTTACACACACACAAACACACACACACACACACGCACACACCACTCTGACTACCCAGCTGGGGGTCAGAAGGGGCGGACACCCTGGGAGCGAGGTGGGGGACAGGGGGAAAGAAGAAACAGGTTGCAGACAGCTGGGCCATGGGGCAGGGCACCATGACTCCTGGCAAGGACCCAGATCTATAACATGGGGACAGAAGACAGGCCAGGCTGATGGTCACGGGTCCCCAAGGGGCCCTGGAGAGTTGCCAGGGCACTGAGAGAGGACAGGGTCTGGGTTCCAGTGTCCATCACCACCCTGGGCACTTGGAAGCAGGAAGAGATACCCACCCCCAAGTCCAGAGGGGCTACAGCACAAAGGCCTCAGCTTACTCTTCTGTCACTTGGGCTGTAGAGATGCAGGGTCCCTAGGGTCCCACAGGCTTGTGGAAGAGCCTGTTGGCCTTGGATCTCCATCCCCGACCCACTGTGCTGCCAGTCCTGGGAAAATGCTTTGTACTCCCTCGAGGTCCTTCTGAGCAGAGGGCAGCCTGGGGGCTTGGGGGACTGAGGACCAGGGTATGCAGAACGTGGCAGAGCACTGACCACTGGTCTGGGGACCAAGGCCAAGAACCTCCTTGTTGTAGCCTCAGGGTCCCCATTTGCAAGAGGTTCCAGATTCACTGCTCTGG
>NW_025410717.1:0-6577 GCF_002201575.2 Neomonachus schauinslandi | reverse complement strand
ATTGCATTATTTGTTTCAGAGGTACAGATCTGAGATTCAACAGTCTTGCAAAATTCACAGCGCTTATCAGAGCACATACCCTCCCCAGTGTCTATCACCCAGTCACCCCATCCTTCCCACCCCACCCCCCACTCGAGCAACCCTCAGTTTGTTTCCTGAGATTAAGAATTCCTCATATCAGTGAGATCATATGATACATGTCTTTCTCTGTTTGACTTATTTCACTCAACATAATACCCTCCAGTTCCATCCACGTCGTTGCAAATGGCAAGATCTCGTTCCTTTTGATGGCTGCATAATATTCCATTGTATATATATACCACATCTTCTTTATCCATTCATCTGTTGATGGACATCTTGGCTCTTTCCACAGTTTGGCTATTGTGGACATTGCTGCTATAAACATCGGGGTGCACGTACCCCTTCGGATCCCTACTTTTGTATCTTTGGGGTAAATACCCAGTAGTGCAATTGCTGGATCATATGGTAGCTCTATTTTCAACTTTTTGAGGAACCTCCATACAGTTTTCCAGAGTGGCTGCACCAGCTTGCATTCCCACCAACAGTGTAGGAGGGTTCCCCTTTCTCCGCATCCCCGCCAACATCTGTCATTTCCTGACTTGTTAATTTTAGCCATTCTGACAGGTGTGAGGTGGTATCTCATTGAGGTTTTGATTTGGATTTCCCTGATGCCGAGCGATATTGAGCACTTTTTCATGTGTCTGTTGGCCATTTGGATGTCTTCTTTGGAAAAATGTCTGTTCATGTCTTCTGCCCATTTCTTGATTGGATTCTTTGTTCTTTGGGTGTTGAGTTTGATGAGTTCTTTATAGATTTTGGATACTAGCCCTTTATCTGATATGTCATTTGCAAATATCTTCTCCCATTCTGTTGGTTGTCTTTTGGTTTTGTTGACTGTTTCCTTTGCTTTGCAAAAGCTTTTTATCTTGATGAAGTCCCAATAGTTCATTTTTGCCCTTGCCTCCCTTGCCTTTGGCGATGTTTCTAGGAAGAAGTTGCTTCGGCTGAGGTCAAAGAGGTTGCTGCCTGTGTTCTCCTTTAGGATTTTGATGGACTCCTGTCTCACATTGAGGTCTTTCAACCATTTGGAGTCTATTTTTGTGTGTGGTGTAAGGAAATGGTCCAGTTTCATTCTTCTGCATGTGGCTATCCAATTTTCCCAACACCATTTGTTGAAGAGACTGTCTTTGTTCCATTGGACATTCTTTCCTGCTTTGTCAAAGATGAGTTGACCATAGAGTTGAGGGTCCATTTCTGGGCTCTCTATTCTGTTCCATTGATCTATGTGTCTGTTTTTGTGCCAGTACCATGCTGTCTTGATGATGACAGCTTTGTAATAGAGCTGGAAGTCCGGAATTGTGATGCCGCCGGCTTTGCTTTTCTTTTTCAACATTCCTCTGGCTATGCGGGGTCTTTTCTGGTTCCATACAAATTTTAGGATTATTTGTTCCATTTCTTTGAAAAAAGTGGATGGTATTTTGATGGGGATTGCATTGAATGTGTAGATTGCTCTAGGTAGCATTGACATCTTCACAATATTTGTTCTTCCAATCCATGAGCATGGAATGTTTTTCCATTTCTTTGTGTCTTCCTCAATTTCTTTCATGAGTATTTTATAGTTTTCTGAGTACAGATCCTTTGTCTCTTTGGTTAGATTTATTCCTAGGTATCTTATGGTTTTGGGTGCAATTGTAAATGGGATCGACTCCTTAATTTCTCTTTCTTCTGTCTTGTTGTTGGTGTATAGGAATGCCACTGACTTCTGTGCATTGATTTTATATCCTGCCACTTTACTGAATTCCTGTATGAGTTCTAGCAGTTTTGGGGTGGAGTCTTTTGGGTTTTCCACATAAAGTATCATATCATCTGCAAAGAGTGAGAGTTTGACTTCTTCCTTGCCAATTTGGATGCCTTTGATTTCTTTTTGTTGTCTGATTGCTGTGGCTAGGACTTCCAATACTATGTTGAATAGCAGTGGTGATAGTGGACATCCCTGCCGCGTTCCTGACCTTAGGGGGAAAGCTCTCAGTTTTTCCCCATTGAGAATGATATTCGCTGTAGGTTTTTCATAGATGGCTTTTATGATATTGAGGTATGTACCCTCTATGCCTATACTCTGAAGAGTTTTGATCAAGAAAGGATGCTGTACTTTGTCAAATGCTTTTTCTGCATCTATTGAGAGGATCATATGATTCTTGTTCTTTCTTTTGTTAATGTATTGTATCACATTGATTGATTTGCGGATGTTGAACCAACCTTGCAGCCCAGGGATAAATCCCACTTGGTCGTGGTGAATAATCCTTTTAATGTACTGTTGGATCCTATTGGCTAGTATTTTGGTGAGAATTTTTGCATCCATGTTCATCAGGGATATTGGTCTGTAATTCTCCTTTTTGATGGGGTCTTTGTCTGGTTTTGGGATCAAGGTAATGCTGGCCTCATAAAATGAGTTGGGAAGTTTTCCTTCCATTTCTATTTTTTGGAACAGTTTCAGAAGAATAGGTATTAATTCTTCTTGAAATGTTTGGTAGAATTCCCCTGGGAAGCCATCTGGCCCTGGGCTTTTGTTTTTTGGGAGATTTTTGATGACTGCTTCAATTTCCTTAGTGGTTATAGGTCTGTTCAGGTTTTCTATTTCATCCTGGTTCAGTTTTGGTAGTTGGTACATCTCTAGAAATGCATCCATTTCTTCCAGGTTATTTAATTTGCTGGCATAGAGTTGCTCATAATATGTTCTTATAATTGTTTGTATTTCTTTGGTGTTGGTTGTGATCTCTCCTCTTTCATTCATGATTTTGTTGATGTGGGTCATTTCTCTTCTCTTTTTGATAAGTCTGGCCAGGGGTTTATCAATCTTGTTAATTCTTTCAAAGAACCAGCTCCTAGTTTCGTTGATCTGTTCTACTGTTCTTTTAGTTTCTATTTCATTGATTTCTGCTCTGATCTTTATTATTTCTCTTCTCCTGCTGGGTTTAGGCTTTATTTGCTGTTCTTTCTCCAGCTCCTTTAGGTGTAGGGTTAGGTTGTGTACTTGAGACCTTTCTTGCTTCTTGAGAAAGGCTTGTATTGCTATATACTTTCCTCTTAGGACTGCCTTTGCTGCATCCCAAAGATTTTGAATAGTTGTGTTTTCATTTTCATTGGTTTCCATGTATTTTTTTAATTCTTCTTTAATTTCCTGGTTGACCCATTCGTTCTTTAGTAGGATGCTCTTTAGCCTCCATGTATTTGAGTTC
Organism: Neomonachus schauinslandi; assembly: GCF_002201575.2. Lineage (NCBI taxonomy): Eukaryota > Metazoa > Chordata > Mammalia > Carnivora > Phocidae > Neomonachus > Neomonachus schauinslandi. Next base: position 3,320 of record NW_025410717.1, on the reverse strand, counting down.
TTTCTGACTTTTGTCTTGTGATTGAGCTCTAGTTTCAAAGCATTGTGGTCTGAAAATAGGCAGGGAATGATCCCAATCTTTTGGTACCGGTTGAGACCTGATTTATGACCTAGGATGTGATCTATTCTGGAGAATGTTCCATGGGCACTAGAGAAGAATGTGTATTCTGTTGCTTTGGGGTGGAATGTTCTGAATATGTCTGTAAAGTCCATTTGGTCCAGTGTGTCATTTAAAGTCTTTATTTCCTTGTTGATCTTTTGCTTAGATGATCTGTCCATTTCAGTGAGGGGGGTGTTAAAGTCCCCCACTATTATTGTATTGTTGTCGATGTGTTTCTTTGCTTTTGTTATTAATTGGCTTATATAATTGGCTGCTCCCATGTTAGGGGCATAGATATTTACAATTGTTAGATCTTCTTGTTGGATAGATCCTTTAAGTATGATATAGTGTCCTTTCTCATCTCTTATTACAGTCTTTGGTTTAAAATCTAATTTGTCTGATATAAGGATTGCCACCCCAGCTTTCTTTTGGTGTCCATTAGCATGGTAAATGGTTTTCCACCCCCTCACTTTCAATCTGGGGGTGTCTTTGGGTCGAAAATGAGTCTCTTGCAGACAGCATATCGATGGGTCTTGTTTTTTAATCCAGTCTGATAGCCTGTGTCTTTTGATTGGGGCATTGAGCCCATTTACATTCAGGGTAACTATTGAAAGATAGGAATTTAGTGCCATTGTATTGCCTGTAAGGTGACTGTTACCGTATATTGTCTGTGTTCCTTTCTGATCTATGTTGCTTTTGGGGTCTCTCTTTGCTTAGAGGACTCCTTTCAAGATTTCCTGTAGGGCTGGTTTTGTGTTTGCAAATTCCTTTAGTTTTTGTTTGTCCTGGAAGCTTTTTATCTCTCCTTCAATTTTCAATGACAGCTTAGCTGGATATAGTATTCTTGGCTGCATATTTTTCTCGTTTAGTGCTCTGAATATATCCTGCCAGTCCTTTCTGGCCTGCCAGGTCTCTGTGGATAGGTCTGTTGCCAATCTAATGTTTCTACCCTTGTAGGTTACATATCTCTTCTCCCGAGCTGCTTTCAGGATTTTCTCTTTGTCTATGAGACTCGTAAGTTTTACTATTAGATGTCGGGGTGTTGACCTATTTTTATTGATTTTGAGAGGGGTTCTCTGTGCTTCCTGGATTTTCATGCCTGTTTCCTTCCCCAAATTAGGGAAGTTCTCTGCTATAATTTGCTCCATTATACCTTCTGCCCCTCTCTCTCTTTCTTCTTCTTCTGGGATCCCAATTATTCTAATGTTGTTTCGTCTTATGGTATCGCTTATCTCTCGAATTCTGCCCTCGTGATCCAGTAGTTGTTTATCTCTCTTTTTCTCAGCTTCTTTATTTTCCATCATTTCATCTTCTATATTACTGATTCTCTCTTCTGCCTCATTTATTCTAGCAGTTAGCGCCCCCATTTTTGATTGCACCTCATTAATAGCCTTTTTGATTTCTACTTGGTTGGATTTTAGTTCTTTTACTTCTCCAGAAAGGGTTTCTCTAATAACTTCCATATTTTTTTCAAGCCCAGCTAGTATCTTTAAAGTGATGATTCTGAACTCTAGATCTGACATTGTACTAATGTCCGTATTGAGTAGGTCCCTGGCAGTCGGTACTACCTCTTGTTCTTTTTGTTGAGGTGATTTTTTCCGTCTTGTCATTTTGTGCAGAGGAGAATAGATTAATGAGAGAACAAAATGCTAGCAGAGTAACAACGTCCCCAGAAAATATACTCTAAACAAATCAGAAAAAACCTGAAGCAGTGGGAAAAGAAAGGGAAAGAGAGAAAAAAGAAAAAGAAAAAAAAGAAAAAGATAAAGATAAAAACAAAAACAAACAAAACAAAACAACAACAAAAAAACCAGAATGTGATCAAATATGATCAGTGCCACACACTAGATTTGGGGTGTATTTTGGTCTTTTAGAAGAAAGTGCCTCCCAAAATTTTAAAGAAAGAAAAACTTATATATGTACATAAATAAGGGTTGATATGATGAAGGGATGGAATATGACTGTAAAGATGGAAATTATAAAAAATTTTATAAAAGGAATTGATACGAAGTTGTTTGAAAAAAGAAAGAAGAGGATTTAAAAAAAGAAAAAAAAAAGGGAGAGGATGTGATCAGGCAGGGGAACAGAAAACACCATATACTAGAGATTTAGGGTATATTTTGATCTGTTAGAAGAAACTATCTCAAAATTTTAAAGAGAGAACAACTTATATATATAAGCCAAAAATATGGGTAACTACTATGAAGGGATAGAATATGACTCTAAAAATGAAAAATAAAAATGTTTTTTTTTTTAAGAAAAAGGGATTGATAAGATGTTGGTTGAAAAAGGGAAAAAGAAAAATTCAAAAAGAATAAAAAAAGAAAAAAAGACAGTTAAAAAAAAATTAACTTTGAAAGACTACAGAATCATGGTAAAAAAGCCATGAATTCTACGTGCAGTAGTCCCCTAGAGCTGGAGTTCTGCCGTTCTCATTGATGGGTAAACTTGGTCTTGGCTGGCTGTTCTCGCTGATCTTCTGGGGAGGGGCCTGTTGCCGTGGTTTCCAAATGTCTTTGCTGGAGGCAGAATTGCCCCGCCCTTGCCCCCTCCCAGCTAAGTAATCTGCTGGGGTTTGCTCTCCGGGGCTTTTGTTCCCTGCGAGCTTTCCGTACAGCTTTGGAGGCGGAGAGTGAAAATGGCGGCCTCCCAATCTCTGCCGCAGAGGAGCCGAGAATTCGGGGTCCCGCTTCTCAGTGAGCCCCCAGAGAAAAGCCGTCAGTCACTCCCGTCTCCCCGGTCTCCAGCCGCACTCCGTGCTCACCCGGCCTGTGACCGCGCGTTTCTATCTCTGGCACCCGACCCCGGGTGGAGTCTCCAAACCCAGCAGATCCCTGCGGCGCACTCACGCGCGGCTCCTCCCGGGGGAGGAAGGTGAGTCTCCCCGGATCGGCCGCTTGTTGGGTCCCTGCTGGAGGAGCAGGGGCCCGACTGTGCCGCGGATCACGGTCTATGACAACCCCGAGCTGAGAGCCCGCGCCTGGGCTCCGCCTCTGCAGCTGGCTTCCCTGCTCCGATCCCTGGGAGCTCTGCCACACTCAGGCACCCCCAGTCTTTCTGTGACCCGTGGGTCCTGAGACCACACTGTCCCGGAGGGTTCCACCCCCCGCTTAGCCACCAGAGTGACGTCCCTCAGTGGAGCAGACTTTTAAAAGTTCCGATTTTGTGCTCCGTGGCTCTATCACTTGCCAGAAGCGGCCGCCGGAGGCCCCTCCCCCGCC
>NW_025410716.1:1571-6580 GCF_002201575.2 Neomonachus schauinslandi | reverse complement strand
ACTAGTTGAAGTACACCTGAGGATCAGTGCTCAGGGCCCTCCCCCCGAAGGCCAGCACAAACCATTCAGTCCTGTCACGTTTAGCGAACAGAGAGGGTTGCAAAGCTTCAGCTCCTAGGGGAAACACTAAGTAGCATTCTCTGTATGTTTATTTGTTTTAGTGGTTTATTTTTTCAGGTTTTTCTAATTTTTTCATCTATCTATCTATCTATCTATCTATCTATCTATCTATCTATCTATCTATCATCTATCTAGTGTGTTTGATTCCTTTCATTGTATTTTCTTTTTTCTTTCTTCTTTTCCATTCTGGACACAATGATGAGATGGAGAAATTCACCCCAAAAGAAAGAACAGGATGTAGTACTCACTAACAGGGATTTAGTCACTATGGATGTAAGTCAAGTATCTCAACTAGAATTTAAAACAATGGTTAGAAAGATACTAGATGGGCTAAAAAAAAAAGCATAGGAGACACTTGAGAATCCCTCCCTGTAGAAATGAAAGAACCCAAATCTAGACAGGCCCAAATTAAAAATTCCATTACAGAGATTCAGTCCCCAATGAAGACTATTAAGAGGACAGTGAATGAGCCAGAAGAGGAAGTCAGTGATATACAAGCTAAACTAATGGAAAATAAGGAAGCTGAAAAAGAGAGAAAAAAAAGTATTGGATCATGAGGGGAGATTTTGAGAACTCAGTACTTTCCTAAAGTGAAAGAATATCCAGATAATAGGGGTCCCAGAAGATGAGGAGAGGGACAGAGGGAGAGAAGGTTTATTTCAATAAATTGGAGCTGAGGACTTCCCTACCCTGGAGAAGGAAACATGTACTCAAGTCCAGGAGGCACAGAGAACCCCTCTAAAATCAATAAAAATATGTCACCATCTTGACATATAATAGTCAAGCTTCCAAATTTCAACGATAAAGAGAAAATCCTGAACGCAGCTCAGGACAAGAGGGCCTTAACCTACAAGGATAGATACATAAGTCCAGCAGCACACGTGTCCCCAGAGACCTGGCAGCCCAGAAAGCACTGCATGATATATTCAATGTGCTAAATGGGAAACGTATGCAGTCAAGAACACTTCATCCAGGGAGCCTGTCATTCAGAGTAGAGGGACAGATAAAATATTTCCGGGACAAACAAAAAGTTAAGGATTATGAACACTAAACCAACCCCAAAAGAAATATTTTGGGGGATCCTTTGAGTGGAGACAGAGCCCAAAGGTAACAAAAATCCAGAAAGGAACAGAGACCATCTAGAGAAACAGCACCTTTGCAGGTAAATCAATGGCACTGAATTCATTCCTTTCAATAATTTACTCTGATGTAAATGGACTCAGTGCTCCAATCAGAAGACACAGGCTATCAGCATGAATTAAAAAACAAAAACAAAAACAAAATCAAAAACAAAAAAACAAGACCTATCAATATGCTGCTTACAAGCAACTCATTGTGGAGCCAAAGACACATCCAGATTGAAAATGAGGGCATGGCGAATCCTTTATCACACTCATGGACATGAACAGAAAGCTGATGGGGCCATCCTTATATACCAGACAAACTAGATTTTAAACCAAAGCCTATTATAAGAGATGAAGAAGGACACTCTATCATAATAAAAGGGTCTATCCAACCCAAAGATCTAACAATTATAAGTATTTATGTCCCTAAGTTGGGAGCAGCCAAATATATACACCAATGAATAACAAAATTAAAGAACCTCATTGATAATAATACAATACTAGTAGAGGACTTTAACACCCCACTCACAGCAATGGATGGATCATCTAAGCAGATCAACAAGGAAACAAGGGCTTTGAATGACACACGGGACCAGTGGGACTGCACAGAGATATTCAGAGCACTGCCCCCTAAAACAGCAGGAAACACATACTTTTGGAGTGTACATGGAACATTCTCCAGAATAGATCACATACTGGGTGAGAAATTAGGTCTCACCAGTACAAAAAGATTGACATGATACCATGCATATCTTTAGACCACAGTGCTATGAATCTTGAAGTTAACCACAAGAAAAATGTGGAAGGACCACGAATACGTGGAGGTTAAAGAGCATCCTACTGAAGAATGGAGAACCAGGAGATTAAAGAAGAATAAAAAAATACAAGGAAACAAATGAAAATGGAAGCGGGACAACTAAGAGCCTTTGGGATGCAGCAAAGTCAGTCCTAAAGGGAAGTATATGGCAATACAGGCCTTCCTGAAGAAACAAGTTATATTCTCCAACACACGACCTGACCTTAAACCTAAAGGAGCTAAAGAAAGAACAGCAAATAAAGCCTAAATCCAGCAGGTGAAGAGAAATAATAAAGATTAGAGTGGAAATCAATGATATAGAAATTTTAAAAAAAGTAGAACAGGTCAATGAAACTAAGAGCTGGTTCTTTGAAAGAGTTAGGAAGATGGATCAAACCCTAGCCAGACTTATCAATAAGAAAACAGAAAGACCCCCCCAAAAAAAAAAACAAAAAAAACACCGTGAATGAAAAAGGAGAGCTCTCAACCAACATGGAAGAAACACAGACAATCGTAAGAGAATATTATTTGCAATGAAATGCCAACAAATTAGGTAATCTGGAAGAAATGGAGGCATTCCTAGAAATCTATAAGCTACCAAAACTGAAACAGGAAGAAATAGAAAACCAAACCAGACCCGTAACCAGCAAAGCAATGGAATCAAAACCCTCCCAACAAACCAGTCTTGGGCCTGATGGCTTTCCAGGGGAATTCTAGCAAATATTTAAAGAAGAATTAATACCTATTCTTCTGAAACTGTTCCACCAAATAGAAACGGAAGGAAAACTTCCAGACTCATTCTATGAGGTCAGCATTACCTTGATCCCAAAACCAGACAAAGACACCACCATAAAGGAGAATTTCACACCAATATCCCAGATGAACATGGATGCAAACCTGCTCCCCAATATCATCGCTAATAGGATCCAACAGTACATTCAAAGGATTATTCACCACAGCCAAGGGGGACTTATTCCTGGGATGCAGGGGTGGTTCACATCTGTAAATCAATCCAGTGGGATACACCACATTAATAAAAGAAAGGACAAGAACCATATGATCATCTCAACAGATGCAGGAAATGCATTTGACAAAATACAGCATGCTTTCTTGATAAAAACAATGCGCCATGTAGGGAAAGAAAAAATACCTCAATATCATGAAAGACCACAGCAAATATCATCCCCTTCAGAAAGAAAAAGAGAGCTTCTCCCCTACGGTCAGCAACACGACAGGGATGTCCACTCTCAGCACTGTTGTTCAACATACTACTGGCAGTCCTACCCTCAGCAATCAGAGAAAAAAAAGCGATAAAAGGCACCCAAAGTGGCAACAAAGGAATCAATCTCGCACTCTTTGCAGATGACAAGGTATTCTTTGTGGAAAACCCAAAAGAATCCACCCAAAAACTGCTGGAACCGATACAGCAATTCCGCAAAATCTCAGGATATCAAACCAATGCACAAAGGCAGTTGCATTCCTGTACACTAACCATGAGGCAGAAGAAAGAGAAATCAAGGAATTGATTCCACTTACAATTGCCCTGAAAAACATGTGATACCTAGGATTGAACCTAAGGTAAGAAGTAAAGGATCTATACTCTGAAAACTATAGAACCCTTAGGAAAGAAGTAGAGGAAGACACAAAGAAACGGAAAAATATTCCATGTTCATGGAGTGGAAGAACAAATATTGTGAAAATACCTATGGTACCCAAAGAATCGACACATTCAAAGCAATCCCTATCATCATTTTTCAGGGAGCTGGAACAAACAATCCTAAAATTTGTGTAGAACCAGAAAAGACTCCCAAAGGCCAACAGAGTGTTGAAAAAGAGAACCAAAACCGGAGGCATCACAATTCCAGACTTCAAGCTCTATTTCAAAGCTGTCATCACCAAGACAGTATGGAACTCGCACAAAACCAGACACCTAGATCAATGGAGCAGAATAGAGGACCCAGGAATTGACCCTCAACTCTACGGTCAACTAATCTTTGACAAAGGGGGAAGGAATAGCCAGTGGAAAAAAAGACAGTCTCTTCAACAGATGGTGTTGGGAAAATTAGATAGCCACATGCAGAAGAATGAACCCGGACCACTTTCTTACACCATACACAAAAATAAACTCAAAATGCATGAAAGACCTAAATGTGAGCAAGGAATCCACCAAAATCCTAGAGGAGAATACAAACAACACACTCTTTGACCTTGGCCACAACAACTTCTTCCTAGACACGTTTCCAGATGCAAGGGAAACAAAACCAAACATGAACCATTGGGACATGCTCGGGGGAACAAAAGCTTTTGCACAGCAAAAGAAACAATCAACAAAACTAAAAGCAGCCTCCACAATGGGAGAAGACATTTGCAACTCACCTATCAGATAAAGGTCTAGTCTCCAAAATCTATGAAGAACTATGAAGAACTCATCAAACTCAACCTCCAAATCCCAAAAAATCCAGTCAAGAAATTGCCAGAAGACACGAACAGACAAATCCACAAGGAACACATATATTATTTACTAAAGTCTTGCCGCATGCATGAGGCCATAAATTATGTTAACAGAAAATTAGAAATATCCTACTCATTAATATGTTATATGTTATGCTATACATAAATTGTGTAATAAATGGAGCAGTAACTAATAACTTACTAAACTCATAAGCTTATTATAATGTCTTATTTATAGCTATTTTGAGGAAAAGAACCTCTATATCATTTAGTGATATAATGGTTAGTGGTCATATATGCTAGACACTGAAAACAGTGCTAATATTTACAAAAGATACTGCCCATTTAAAAATTTTGCCCTGCTTACCAATTAATTTACATGAAAACTAAATAAGGAGTCGATATTGTATAGATTATTAAAAAATCCCAAACATAATCATCTTGGTAATCATTAATCTATTGCTGTCTTTAAAAGAGTGAATTTGTAAGGAAAAGACAAATGTCACATAAATATAAAA
>NW_025410716.1:1027-1471 GCF_002201575.2 Neomonachus schauinslandi | reverse complement strand
AAAGAGTGAATTTGTAAGGAAAAGACAAATGTCACATAAATATAATAGAGAAAGTCGTTTGCATGTGCATCTAATTCTACTACCATAGATACTTATAGATAAGAAAAATTAAAGTTTGAGGCTTTAGGGAAAAGACAATTAATCCCTACATTTAAAGGAGATGTTTCCTATTTTATTCACAGGTGATGCTGTACTTCACAGTAATTTGGGGCATAAATTTATTTGAACATGTCTTCCTTAACCAGTTAGATAATTAACCAACTAACCAGATAATTAAAATGGAATCAATTTGCTAATTAATTTAATCTGTTAATAAATAAATTTATCTCCTATCTTTAAAGATGTGTGATTACTGGTAACAAAGTTTTTAAGGCTGCAAATTAAAACTTTTTTTATGTTCCCTAGGGTTATATTCATTTATGAAATTTATTTTTATAATGCACA
>NW_025410716.1:591-927 GCF_002201575.2 Neomonachus schauinslandi | reverse complement strand
GTTATAGTAGTTTTACATTTAGTTTTGTGTATTTTTTATATTAAAACAATTCCTCATGGCATTGAAGGAAATCTTGAGAAACTACTTTGAGAATATGAGAAACATGGAAAAGTCATAATTAAGAGATATATCACATCAATATGGACTAAAATGTGGGACTATGAGGCTCTTTCAACACAGAAGTACACAAACTTTAGAAAACTGGAATTTTGTAATATTTCCTAACATCATGAGTAAATTATGTGAGGCATACTAACAAGACATAGAGAAATAATAGAAATGTAATGTATACTGTGATATATACCTGTTATGCAATAATCTTAGGGTTAAAAAATA
>NW_025410716.1:0-491 GCF_002201575.2 Neomonachus schauinslandi | reverse complement strand
GTAATATTTCCTAACATCATGAGTAAATTATGTGAGGCATACTAACAAGACATAGAGAAATAATAGAAATGTAATGTGTACTGCGATATATACTTGTTATGCAATTATCTTAGGGTTAAAAAATACTGTGTAATAACAGCAGAGCAGTGTGATAGGATGCTAAGGCAAATATCCTGTCACAAAGTGAAAGATTAAAGATGTAATTATTCCTCCAAGTCTCATTTTGGTTTCTATGTCATTTGACCACCTCTTCTTAAGTAAATGCCTAAACTTAGCTCCAAGCAACTCTCATTCCTTGTCTTCCAGGCATGAATGGAGCCATGGAAGATGCAAATGACACCACAGAGATAAACTCCATTCTTTTAGGGCTTTTTAACTACACTCAGACCCATCTGTTCCTCTTTTCAATGGTGCTCATGCTCTTCCTCATCTCCCTGATGGGCAATGCCCTCATGATTGTGCTCATCCATGAGGACCCCAGCGGCACACAC
>NW_025410715.1:0-6581 GCF_002201575.2 Neomonachus schauinslandi | reverse complement strand
AGTCACGTACAACCACCTACATCTGAAAAGGCTCCTTTTGCAGAGAAACGAGAGCGGACCCTTCAGAAGGCAAGTACGATAATCCAAGCCAGACTAGGTGCGGCTCAACCAGGAAGGAAGCATCAGGAGCGTCTCTTTTCTTATTGGGAGGAGGAGGCTGATATTTTCATAACTTTGCTCATAAAGGACTCTATTTTCAAAGTGGAGAAACATAATCCATATCTAGCACATTGACCCAGCAGAGAATGAGCACCAGGGAAACCACCAAGGGAGCCATCAGGGCCAAGAGTTCTAGCCTATCATTTTCTCAGCCTCACACAGAGTCCAGTGGTAGCTGCCATGTAAGGTTGCATAGGTTGTGTACTGTTCAACAGTAGAGGGTCTTAATCACAATGTAGACAACCCCTGGGGTTGTGCGATGTTATCACACGAGCCCTGTCAAAGACCAGATGTCACATATTCCAGAGTGAACAGTGCTATACATGTTTGGACGTGTGCTTAGTGTACCTGAAGTTATGCACACTTAACTTGCCACTCAACTGTGAGCTTCTGAGAGAAAGGAATTTGCCTTCTAGTTCTAGGAATTAGCACAGTGCTTGGCACACAGTAGACAGAACTTCCCTCCACCCACTCCGCCCCATATTCAATATCCAGGAAGCCACTGGAAGCATACTTTGGAGACTGGGAGAGAAGTTGCATTTAGAGACAGATTTGTGGGTCATTAGTGACTTCTCAAGGTCACTGGAGTGACTGAGGTTGCTGGGGGACCGTGGGGGACAGGGACTTGGGATGACAGAGGAAAGGAAAATGAATTCATGAAAAGGATTGGGGATAACAGTCAAAGGTGTGGAATCAAGAGAGATGTCATCACAATAAGCAAGGACCCACCATTGTGTCCCCATCATCAGCACATAATGAATATTCTCGATAAATATTTGGTAAATAACCGAATGAATGAAGTAGTGAGCAAGGGGTACTGTCAAGTCCTGCAGAGAAATCACACAGAGTGAAGATTGAAGAGGGGCCTTTGGGGTGAAAAGAGACAGTTAGACACTTGTTAATGACTTTGGGAAGAGCGGTAGCAGTCTGAGTGGAGCTGTCCCTTCTTCCAGGAAACTTTCCACAACTACCCCAGAACCACCCCCTCCTGATGCTCCTCTTATTTCCTGCCGTAAGACCTAACACTCACTCCATCCTCAGCTCCTGAGCACATGCTTGTTACCCAGCATTACATCTGTCTGCTCTTCCCCGCATCCTCCGTGAGTCTGCCAGCCGTGTGTGCACTGAGACCCGAACTTGATTCCTTTGACACCCACCTGGTGTATGGTAGGGTGTTAATAAAAATTTTTTTTTACATAGTGATAACTAAGAAAATAGAGAAAACTAACTTTTGTACAAAATAATAAGTGCAGGATTGAGAAATGCGCGAACGTAAATGGACATCTAGTGGAGGGAGAAGAACATTATTCCTGGGAGGGGCATCACTCCGGTTTCACCAAGAGATTCATGGAGAGATCATGAGCATTTGGCAGGGCTGAGGGAACCAGGAATCCACGCTGGAGTTCTTGAGATGCCACTTAAAACAAAGGGACATTTTTTTTTCTACCTATTTCAGCCCTAAGGACTAGCAGTGAGAGCTCTCGAGGTAAGAGCCACAAGAGAGGTTCAGTAAGGCTGACTCTCAATGAAAGTGGAGGATAGACGTCCAACATCTTCCGGCTCTGCATAGACATATTTATCAAACGTGGAAACACGTGCACGACACATTGCTAAAGGAAAAGCAGCTACCAAATGACAAGTACAATGTTTATTTCTAAGACAAATGTATTTTTCTTTCCCATTCTAAAAAAAAAAAAACCCCAAGATTTTCTTAGAAATTAACAATGACACTACAGATAAAGGGCTGGTATCCAAGATCTATAAAGAACTTCTCAAACTCAACACCCAAAAAACAAATAATCAAGTCAAAAAGTGGGCAGAAAATATGAAAAGACACTTCTCTGAAGAAGACATACAAATGGCTAACAGACACATGAAAAAATGTTCATCATCATTAGCCATCAGGGAAATTCAAATCAAAACCACATTGAGATACCACCTTACACCAGTTAGAATGGCAAAAATGGACAGGGAAAGAAACAAATGTTGGAGAGGTTGTGGAGAAAGGGGAACCCTCTTACACTGTTGGTGGGAATGCAAGTTGGTACAGCCACTTTGGAAAACAGTGTGGAGGTGCCTCAAAAAATTAAAAATAGAGCTACCCTATAACCCAGCAATTGCACTCCTTGGTATTTACCCCAAAGACACAGATGTTGTGAAAAGGACCACATGCACCCCAACGTTCATAGCAGCAATGTCCACAATAGCCAAACTGTGGAAAGAGCCGAGATGCCCTTCAACAGATGAATGGATAAAGAAGATGTGGTCCATATATACAATGGAATATTACTCAGCCATCAGAAAGGATGAATACCCAACTTTTACATCAACATGGATGGGACTGGAGGAGATTATGCTACGTGAAATAAGTCAAGCAGAGAAAGTCAATTATCATATGGTTTCACTTATTTGTGGAACATAAGGAATAGCATGGAGAACACTAGGAGAAGGAAGGGAAAAATGGGTGGGGAGGGGAATTGGAGGGAGAGATGAACCATGAGAGACTATGGACTCTGAGAAACAAACAGGGTTTTAGAGGGGAGGGGGGAGGGGGGATTGGTTAGCCCGGTGATGGGTATTAAGGAGGGCATGTACTGCATGGAGCACTGGGTGTTAAACGAAAACAATGGATCGTGGATCACCACATCAAAAACTAATGATGTATTGTATGGTGAGTAACGTAACATAATAAAATTTAAAAAAAAAGAAATTAACAGATACATAAGAAATAAGAGATGGCAAGGACATTCACTTAAACTGTTTACCTGGTGACAATTGACTTTAGTCAAAAGTTTGAGACTTTTCTCCTGGGGTTTCTGAACTGAGAATGACTACATGAGGAATAGAAAACGCACAATAAATGGAATTCCACATGAACATTCCCCACACGATGTTTTTGAATAACATGTTTAATGACAAAATGATGAGGATATTTGTTAAGGGACAAAAGTAGATTGCAAAATGAGTTACACATGGAGCGTTGAGGGATGCCACGTTGAATAGTGTGGGTTTACATGGGTCTGTGCATCTGTGCCCAGGAAAACAGTGGTTATTTCCGGTCTCCTGGCAAGCCTCGGGGCGACTTTTATATTCTTTTCTGTATTTTCTGTTACAATACCTATAATTAATGTCACAATACAGTTTAAAAAATTTATAAAAATTTCCATTACAATATCTACATGTTACCTTGTAATTGAAATTCTTAATAAACATGAATACAGGACATCTGGGTGGCTCAGTCAGTTAAGTGTCAGATTCTTGGTTTCAGCTCAGGTTGTGATCTCAGTGTTGTGGGATACAGCCCCGCATTGGGCTCCATGCTCATTGGGCAGTCTGCTTGGGATTCTCTCTCTCCCTCTCCCTCTGTCCCTACCCCAGCTTGCATGTGCACTATCTTTCTCTTTCTTTAAAATAAATGAATAGGGGTGCCTGGGTGGCTCAGCCATTAAGCGTCTGCCTTCGGCTCGGGTCATGATCCCAGGGTCCTGGGATTGAGCCCCGCATCGGGCTCCCTGCTCTGCGGGAAGCCTGCTTCTCCCTCTCCCACTCCCCCTGCTTGTGTTCCTGCTCTCGCTATCTCTCTGTCAAATAAAATCTTTTTAAAGAAATAAGACAAATGAATAAATTAAAAATCTTAAAAAAAAAAATGAATAAGGGCGCCAGGGTGGCACAGTCAGTTGAGTGCCTGACTCTTGGTTTCGGCTCAGGTCATGATCCTCAGGGTCATGAGATCAAGCCCCATGTTGGGCTCTGCACTCAGTAGGGAGTCTGCTTGGGTTTCTCTCCCTCTGTCCTTCTCCCCTGCTCTTGCTCTTTCTGTCTCTCTCAAATAAATCAGTCTTAAAAAAATTAAATAAACACAAATACCTGTAAAGATGTCAGAAAAAGCATACAGGTCAGGAAACATGTCTGTAAACATTCTGTAAGATTTTACAACTTGAAAATCTTCATGTTTATTTGTTTCCTATTTTCGTGTGGTAATTACAGTAAAACCCTTTTTAAAAAGATTTTATTTTAGAGAGAGCACAAGTGAAGGGAGGGGCAGAGGGGGAGAGGGAGAGGGAGGAAATCTCAACAAAGAGTTGGATGCTTAACCCACTGAGCCACCCAGGCGCCCCTACAGTATAACCCTTAAAAGAAAAAAAAAGAAAAGGAATGAGAAAGCATTGCTTTGGTCATGTTGGGCCCCTCCCCAACTGCTTAAACCCCTTCCACAGCTCCCTGTTGCTTTATTTTTTTAATTTTTTAAAAAAGATATCTATTTATTTATTTGAGAGAGCGAGCGGGAGAGAGCACAAGCCAGGGAAGGAGCAGAGGGAGAAGGAGACTCCCACTGAATGTGAAGCTTGACATGGGGCTCGAGGCCGGGCTCGATCCCAGGACCCTGAGATCATGACCTGAGCTGACATCTGCCATGAAGTCTGCTGCTTAACCCACTGAGCCACCCAGGCGCCCCTCCCAGTTGCTTTAGAACAAAGTCCAACCCCCCTTGCAAGGGAGATGACTCTCAAGACCTTTGATGAGCTGGCTCTGTGTACCTGTCTGTCTTCTGAACCCCTCGTGCCTGCACCACTGCAGTCCACTGACTCCATCCCCAGCCCTCCTGGACTCCTGCATGTGCCTTCATGTCCGCTGGGACACACTCCTTCCTCCATCACCCCCTTTGCCTGTCAAACTGCTACACAGAGTTGAGGTTCACTTCCTTTAAACTCTCTCTGCTCCCCCATTCAGTCAGCCTTATTATATATATTCTCCCATCACATTGTACATCTTCTTTTCAAGTACCCATGACACTGTTGTCATTTCTTCTTTCACGGACCACTTTTCCCATTAGATTGTGTCTCTGGCACTGTGCCCACTAGGGTGTTCCTAATGGAAGCAGAGGTGTCCCACGAAGATGTGTAGAATGAGGGAGTGAGAGCACTCACCTGCTGGGGTCACTCAGAAAGGGAGCTTGGAGCTTCCCACTCATCAGGCAGCCTTCAGAGATGGAGTAGGTCGGTGACGGTCACCAAGATTTCCAAGGGTCTAAAGCCCGATAGAAGAAAAGCTCAGGGAACCGGCCAGCACGGGGGGCAGTGGCAACAGACCTAGCAGTAGAAAGACAGGCCCCTGATGAGGTCATGTTCAAGTTACTCCTTGAAAGGTGACATCACCTGGAGGAGGAACCCACACAGAGACACAGAGTCTGGCAAGTGCCATCCTGAGTGGTGAATACCCAGAGTGAGAAGGTGGGCAGGAGAAGGGCACCAAGGTGGGACAGGGGTTGTAGGAAGTGACGTAGGAAAGAGAGCTTAGGTCCAGATTACAAAAGCCACTTATTCCACGCCTTGGACGTTAGGTAACATGGAGCCAGGCAAGATTGATTTTGTTTTGCATGGATATTTCACAAGCAGCTTAATAACTGGAAACCATGCCAATTACTTCTCTGTGATGGCCTCCACGTTATAGCTGTCAAACACACGTGCCATGATCTGTGTCAAAGAAAACCCCAAACATGCAAACAGCTCATTTGATCTGAAATACTAAGCTCTTGCATTCAAAATGTTGTGGGAAACAAGCTTATAAACGATGTTTACAGGCAGTGTCATTGGGGAGCTAAAGCATTTGTTTTGCTGAAGCTCTTTAAAAAATTTATAGCAAGATCAACATTATAATGCCAATACAGGGAATTTTTAAAACCCAAACAAATAAAGAAATGTAACCACCGGTTGAACACAAGAGGATATAATAAGTCTTGTGCTAAAGAATACTAGCATGAAAGAATACATGCTCATTGCTTTGAGAAAAAAAAGAGCAGGAAACAAAGAAACAGCACAAAATAGCTTTTAATGGAAAATAATACTCTTGCCCTACCGATTCCCGCTTGAAATCCTGTTTCTCAGAAGCAACCAGTCTTAACCCTTTTAAACTATTTCTTCTGGCGGTCACCTCCATATATCTAAATAAACATGCAAAAACAGTACACGCTCTCTGTTGACTGCCAGGTATGATGGACACGAATTTGACTCACTTTTCACTACACCTCTCTCGCATCTTCCTGCTATAATTATTTTATGTACTTATCTTTGCAATTTGGAGAACAAGTTTAGGCTGAAATTCTAAATGTGAGGCTCATGACAGCCCCGGAAGGGAGGGCAGGTGGCCGTGGGAAGAGCACATGGCAGGTGAGAAAGGACAAAGCTCGGGGGCATCCTTCATGCCCCCCCCCCCCATAATGCACACCCGAAGCGCTGGCACATTGTCGTTCCTCTGCCTTCAAAACAGCCAGAGTGGGACAGTGTCTCCCACTGCTCCTGATGCTTCCTTCCTGGTTGAGCCGCACCTAGTCTGGCTTGGATTATCGTACTTGCCTTCTGAAGGGTCCGCTCTCGCTTCTCTGCAAAAGGAGCCTTTTCAGATGTAGGTGGTTGTACGTGACT
>NW_025410714.1:0-6583 GCF_002201575.2 Neomonachus schauinslandi | reverse complement strand
TGATCCTGTTACCTTCTGAGCCCCTCCCCCTGTTCCTTCTCAGGCCTCCCTGGGAGGTTTATCTCCCTGAGGGGAGGGGCAGAGACCTCCCCCGCAACCTACCACCCCCACCCCATTGACTCCCCTTTCTGACAGTGGGGGAGGGTGACAAGCCAGCACACTGCAAACCCCAGGATTGCCCCTTGCCCTCTGGCCTTGCTTTGGCCATCTGTGCCCTGAGTAGGCCGATATCAGGGATGTCATAAAAGTAATGATGTTGGTGGCCCCCTGGCCCCTCCCCCCCAGCCTGGAATCCGTCCTGAGCCTTCCCTGTTAGCTGCGGAGCTGAGAGCCAGCCTTAGATCCCACCTTGGCTGCTGACGGGGGGCCCATAGTCTGGAGGTGTTGATCTGACCCTGGGCAGAGTTGGCCTCCTCTTGGGTAGAACCTCACAGGCCTCCTGGGGCTGGTCTGCACCTGCCCCCTGCTGCCTGCCCTGGACTGAAGCCTCTGTGTGTTGCAGGCTGAAATCGTCAAGAGGCTGAATGGGATTTGTGCCCAGGTCCTACCCTACCTTTCCCAAGAGGTGAGTGGCTCCCCGGGGGCTGCAGGGAGGAGGTGGTAGTTGGACCGTGAACTTGCCACAGGGCCTGCCCCCCCCACCCCCCCATGCTCTGGGGCAGCAGCTGTTGGATGCCCAGGGCGCAGACCTCCCCTCTCTGGACCTCCCAGACACAGAAGAATCCCCAGCTTGGAGAAACCCCAGGGGTGCAGGGCGGTGGAGGGAGGGGCCTCAGCCCGCTGTGGAATTCCCAGCCTGAGTGAGTCATTTCACGGGTAAAAATGTCAGATATGCCAAAGACTACACCAAGATTTTTTTTTTTTCCCTTTTTGCTTCTGCCTTTAACCCTCTTGAGATTTGTCTGCCAGGCCCTGTGGGTGGCCTCAGGCCAGAAACCAGAGGGGGTGTGTACAGGGAAGGCACTCAGCTCATGTATGCAGACAGACAGACAGACACGCACAGGTGCAACACAGATGGACACATGGACCCGTGGACACACGCACCCTGGGGAGCCATGCGCTGAGCTCTTGCTTTTGCTTTTTGGGATTTTAAGACTCTTGGTGTGGGGCCCACTCCACATTCCCCACCACTGCCATTCCTGCTCTCTGCCAGGTTTCCTGTCGATCTTTCATCATTTCCTCTTTAATCCCTGACTTTATCTTGGGGCCCTTCGGGTGACCTGCATGCTCAGGGACAATTCCAGAAGGACACTATGAAAACCCTAGAGAAGGGGGTTCTTGGGGCCCTGAAGACCTACGCTGTGCTTTCCTTTCATGACAGGGGCTTCCTGGTAGGCAAGGCAAAAAGGGAGATTGGCAGAGTGTAGCATCTGATGGCAGGAGAGATGGACTCGTAGGGAGGGCTGGGGTGTGGGCGGTAAATTGCCCCGGGGGAGAGATTGCCCTGAACCTAGACTCATCCCCCAGCACGGCCAGAATCCACTGGGCCTTCCCCAGCTGTAGAAGGAGAGGAGCTTGGGTTAGCAGATCTCAGAGCACAGTCTGTGAGCTCTTAGGATCAAGACTTCCCTGTACAGTTGGCCAGGTTGTGCACTGTACATTTACTTATTGGCGTATTGCATTGAATAGGTCACGATCCAGGGTTTCTCTTAGACTCACCCAGTGGCGTTTTCTTAAGTATCTGGCACCAACCCCTTTGGGTCTTCTGCGAATCCCGCTTGGTGAACTGAAGCGGCTGGGGGGAGGGGTTTCCTGATGGGGTGGAAAGCCATGGTGGGGGGTGCCTTCCCCTGGGCTCTGTGGCTCAAACCCCCACAGAGATCAGGGCATATAGCACCTGGCTCCTCTCTTGACCCCACCCCCTTCCCAGCACCAGCAGCAGGTCTTGGGAGCCATCGAGAGGGCTAAGCAGGTCACCGCTCCTGAGCTGAACTCCATCATCCGGGTACGTCTGGGTCTCGGCCGGGCGGGCAGGTAGGCGGGCAGCTGGGCCCACGGCAGCTCATGCTTCCCTCCCGCCTGCCCTGCAGCAGCAGCTCCAAGCCCATCAGCTGTCCCAGCTGCAGGCTCTGGCCCTGCCCCTGACCCCGTTGCCTGTGGGGCTGCAGCCGCCCGCGCTGCCCGCCGTCAGCGCCGGCACCGGCCTTCTCTCGCTGTCCGCGCTGGGCTCCCAGGCCCACCTCTCCAAGGAAGACAAGAACGGGCACGACGGGGACGCCCACCAGGAGGATGACGGCGAGAAGTCGGATTAGCGGGCGGCCGGGTCGGGAGGGTGGGCGGGACAAAGGGGAGACAGACACGGAGAGAGAGGAATGTTTAGCGCAAGACACAGTATAGCTTGGGATTGGCTGAACTTGGTAGTATTTATGGTAGCCGCCTGCTGGGGCCCTAGCCCTGCTTGCGCGCCACCCCTAGCTTCGCTCACGCCCCCGGCTCCCGGCCTCCCTCCTCCTCCTCGCCTTCCTCCCTCCTCCTCCTCCCCTGCAGCCTGAGCGGGCGGATACCTGCTCATTCCACCCAGGAGGCAAGCTGAGGCCTGGAGGCACAAATGGGAGGCCAGGTCAGAAGACAGCAAAGCCTCAGAAGCCCCGCACCCCTGCACTGCCCCGCTCCGCAACCGTGCCCCTGACCGCCGGCCCGCCGGGCCCCTCAGGGCGCACGCCCCCAGCCTCCCACCCTGGCACTGCATGCAGACACCACGCTAGCTGCCCCTTCCTGCCCTGGGCACCCCACGTCCCTCCCGCCTCACTCACCTCCTCTGCTAGTTCCAGAGCCCACGCCCACCTGTCCTCTCCCCGCGCGCCTGCCAGAGAGGGGGCAGAGAGAGTGAGCTTAGCCAGGAGCAGGGGGGAGGAGTGGGGGGCGGGCGTCCCAGAATTCCCTTTCTCCCCTTCCCGAATAAAGATGAGGGTACTCAAGTTGTCTTGGTTTTTATTTTATTTTTTTCCTTTTTCCAGTATACTAGCTTGTCTTTTAAGAAAAGGGATATTTAAAAAAAAAAAAGACAAAAATGTTTTAAAAAAACAAGCAACACCCACACCTGTGTCTGTATATAGCCTTTTAGACTGTCAGCTTCTGTTGTGTTCAGTCGTTTGATCGCTGCGGAGAGAAGGGAGAATGCTGTATCGAGGGTGGGCTTAGCTGTGCCTTTCAAATAAAGATGTGAGAAGGTTGGTTGCCTTGTTCCTGCCTCTGTGTTGCGGGGCTGCGGCGGTGCCCCCCTTCCCACGGGAGGAGGGGGCTTCCCTCACGACTGAGCTCCCGCCTCCTTCCAGGACGGGATAGTGGGGGGGGGGGGGGAGTCCAGCTTGCCAGCATGGGCTGTCTCCCCAACTTGATGCATAGACCAGAGAGGGTCAGCTGGAGGCTGTAGGTCACACAGCCAGGCCCAGGTGCTTGAAGTTGAGCAGAGCTGACTTCTGATCCCCAGGCCAGAGGGCTCCTAAGTGGTGTTCTTTTCTCTTAGAGACAGATTTTGAGACTGTAGAATCCAGCCCCGTTGCATACCCACAGAGACCCTTTTTCCAGATCTGAGAACACAGGACCACCCCCAGCTGAACCTGACCCTCGGAGGACCTCTGGAAGGTCTCCCTGCCACGCCCCAGCTGGACCACCCAGGGAGCCAGAAGGAAAGGAGATTCCCGGAGTGAACCTGGCACCTGGGCCAAGAGGCTTCAGGCTGCCCACCCAGGATATGGGGCGAGGCTGAGGATGAGGCAGGGTGGGGCAGCATAGAGTTCCTTACCCTCAGGGACCGGCACCTGGGAGGCTTTTGAAGTCCAAAAAATTCTCACCTGCCCCCCAATCTAGCAGGTTCCCAAGGTGGACCAAGGGCACGGGGGGGGGGGGGGGGGAGCGGCTGGATTACCTCTGGGGAAACGGCTCATGTCCCTGAGGAAAGAGGAGGGGGGAGCATGATTGGGTGGTCCCACCAGCCTCCCGGTGGGTCCCAGCCCTCCGCCACCGCACCTCTCAAAAGCCCTCTCAAAAGCCCGTGTGATGGGAGTCCCTCCCTGCCTAGCATTTATCCTTGTGCTGAAAACCCAAACTCACCCAGGACACTTGGGGAGCGAAAACTGTTAAAACGCCAAGGTCATATCCACCTGGAAGGCAATCTGGCACCCAGCAAGTCCCCTCCTGGGTCCCCACCCCCAGAGCCGTGCTGCTCCCAACCTCCACAAAGGCACGGACAAGGGTGTTCAGAGTTGCTGTCCTTCCTCCCCACTTCCCCCAACCGGAAGCTACCCACTGCCCATTGACAGCAGAATGGCTAAGCTGTGACATCATCATGCCTGGGAAACACAACGCAGCCACGAAAAGGTGCGGAAAAAGTACGAGCCACCACTCTACTCAACACCCCGCATCTTGCGCAAGGCACGCTGAACAAAAGCCAGGGACAAAAGCGTAAATACACAGTGATTCCATTTATATAAGGAACAAAATCAAGCCCAAGTGACCTACAGTGTCAGGTGTCATGGGGTCACCCTTGGGAGAGGGTGGGGGAGGGGCAGAGGGGGCTCAAGTTCCATTTCTTAACTTGGGGGCTGATGACATGAGTGTGTTCACTCTGTAATCATCAAATTGTTCACTTACAATCTGTGCCCTCCTTTGTGTGTTACATTTCACAATTTTAAAAAAAATCATAAAAAATAGATTTGGGGGCCTTCAAGGCAGCTGGTCCTGGCTACCCACCCCTCCAATGACTCCAGCAGGCTGCAGCCAGACTGCACCATCTTGCTGTTCCTTGCCTAGAGGCCTTTGCACATGCTGTTCTCTCTGTCTGGAACAGTGTTCTCCCTCTTTTTTTCCCCCTTCCCAGGGTAGTAATCCTCCAAGACTTCCAGATGTCAGTTTTCTCAAGTCCTCCCCCGACCCTACCCCAAAGCAGGGGTCTGTGGCCCCTCCACCCAGGTCCCGCACAAGCAACATATTAATATGTCACATGATGGTTGCAAGGAATAATCCAGGCGGCCCAGCAATCATGGCCGCGGGAGGTAGGGTTGTCAGCCCCTTGGCAAGATGAGAAGACTGAGGCCCAGACAGGCATGATGGGGGCCTCCAGCCTCGATTTAAATCCTGGCTCTTGCTCTCACGGCTGGATAGTCTAGACAAGTGGCTTCACCCCTTCGGATCTTGGATTCCCTATCTGTAAAATGGGTATGATCTCAGAACAAGCCCTTATTATGAAGATCATATTATTTAATCCGTGGAAATGCTTCTAGCAGAGACTCGCACGTTCATTCATTTATTGGGACCTACTCGGAGCCCCAGGGACACAGAAGACATAAATTCCTGCCCTCTGGCTGGAATAGACAGATAACCAGGAAAATCCAGAATGTGTTGATAGAGAGCAAGGGATGGGGAGTGTTGGCTGCCTTTTTTTTTTTTTTTTAATTTGCTCATAGAAGCAACTCAATAAATGTTAGCAAATTTATTGAGGGCAGACCTGAGTTTGTACCCGTCTCAGACCCTAACTAGTGATTTGAGGCAAGTGAAGTCACTTGTCTGACCTCAGTTTCTGGGAAATTGTTCCCGAGAATTAGCAGGAAGCCTGCAAGGGCTCACAAGCTGTCAGCTGATGTTATTATTACTGATGTTGCTGGCAGATGAAGGGCGCCGTGGGGGGGGGGGTCACAAACCCGGCACCCCCAAACCAGGGGTCTTCTCCGGAGAAGGGGCGCCCTGCCCAGCCACGGAAGGCCTGTGACCTCGGGGGTCTTCCTCCAGGCCTCGGAGCCCCGCCCCCCAATCCCGCCTGCGGGGCTGGGTCCCCCGAGGGTTTGCGGAGGGTCCAGGAGCCCCCGGTGGGGCAGGATGACGAGAAGGTCCCGGGGGTGCGCGATCGCGGCCGCGGAGCCGGGGTGGGCAGAAGGGCCGCCTCCCGAGCCCCCTCCCCGCCGCGGCCTCCCGCGCTTAACGACCGCGCCGCCGGCGACCTCGGCTAATTGATCCGCTAATGGGCCCCGCGCCGCGGCCGCGCCTAATGAGGCGGGAGGAGGGGGCGGAGGGGGAGGAGGGGGCGGAGGGGGCGGAGGGGGCGGAGGGGGAGGAGGGGAGAGTGCAGGGGGCTGAAGGGAGGAGGGAGGAGAAGAGGAGGGGGCGGTGAGAGAGAATGCAGGGGGAGTGGGGAGAGGAGGGAGGGGGCTAGGAGGGGGGAGAGGGAGGAGGAAGACGAGAGAGGGGGTGAAGGGGTAGGGAGGAGGAGAGAATGGAGGGGTGGAGGAGGTTGGGCAGAAGCGGGGGGGGGGGGGGGGGGGGGGGGGGGAAAAGGGGGGGGGGGGGGGGGGGGGGGTAGGGGGGGCAGGAAGAGGGGGGGGGTGGGGAGGGGGGAAGGTGGAGCGCGGGAGAAACAGTAGGGAGGGGGAAGGGAGCTGAGAGGGAGGGGCGGAGAAACTCGAGGAGGGGGCCCAGGGAGGAGAGGGAGGAGGGCCATGCCCTTAGCTCTTTGGGCACAGGACTTGAGGAGCGGGGGAGCAGCGGGGATGGGATGAACCCACCCATTTCTGACTACCTCACCCCCCCTCAGACACCATCCCTTCAGGGGGTCCCTGCTCCTTCTCCAAAGCTCCTCCCCTTCTCCCAC
>NW_025410713.1:0-6585 GCF_002201575.2 Neomonachus schauinslandi | reverse complement strand
CCCCCCCCCCCCCCCCCCCCGTCAAGGCTTTGAAGGAAACTTTATAGAATATATGTTCTGGTTGTTCACAGACTTTTAAAAAACCATGCTTAAATCTGAGTTTTTATTTTTTATTATTATTTTTTCATTTATTTGAGAGAGAGAGAGCGAGTGCGCACCAGCAGAGGAGGTATAGAGGGAGAGAGAGAAGCAGACTCCCCGCTGGGCGGGGAGCCCTGGTGTGGGGCTCGATCCCAGGACCCTGAGATCATGATGCTTAACTGACAGAGCCACCCAGGCGCCCTTCAACGTGAGCTTAGAAGTCTTATAATCCCCACTGTCTTTGTCAGTTTGGGGTGTTACCCTCATGACTCATCTAACCCTAACCACCTCCCAAAGGCCCCACCCTCTAATACCATCACAGGAAGGGAGGTTAGTGTTTCTACATGTAAATTTTGGCACAAACATTAGTGTATAGCCCCTACCCACTCCCTCTTGTTTCAGACTGAGTCTGAGGGTCAGTTGCCATTTCTCACTGAACCTGTGCTTTTTTATAGACATTGAGCCTGTTTCACCCACCTATTACCTCGCATCCTCTGTGGGTAGTTAGGTTGGTGAACTCTACCTTTCATGTCCTCAGGCAAACCTACTTACCTTCCTTTCATAGAACTCAACTTCTCTTTCCTGTATGCCCTCTCCTCCCTCCTGGATTGCCACTCACATTCTTTGGTTAATATCCCATCTCTTTCATTTAAAAAAAATTGGGTTCTGGGCGCCTGGGTGGCTCAGTTGGTTAGGCGACTGCCTTCGGCTCAGGTCATGATCCTGGAGTCCCGGGATCGAGTCCCATGTCAGGCTCCCTGCTCAGCAGGGAGTCTGCTTCTCCCTCTGACCCTCCTCCCTCTCATGCTCTCTGTTTCTCATTCTCTCTCTCGCAAATAAATAAAATCTTAAAAAAAAAAAAATTCTGTTCTGGAATCCACCAGGAATCCTCCTGAAGTTTTCACTAACCAATCCTACACAGTTTCAGTCCTGCTGATCATTCTGGCAAACACTTAACAAGGAGGAAGAAAGAAGAAAGAGAAAAAATAATAAAACTAATATTTATTGAGTACTTATTATATAGTTGGAAATTTCAGGTTCTATTATTACCATTTCTCAAAGCAGAAATTGAGGCTCAGAGAGATCAAAGATCCCACAGTTTTATTTGTGGCAAAGTGGGACCTGAATCTAGACCTGTCTGATTCAAAGGTGCATATTCTTTACATAATAATAGTATTTATACCTTTTTGTTGGGATTATTGTTCTCTTTTAAACTTGGTCATTGTAAAACAGAACACAGATATAGAAAACCATGTACAATAAATATGTAGCTCAATGGAGTTTTATAAAGTGAACAAATACCCTTGTAAATGCCATGCAAATCAAGAAGCAGAACTTTTCCAGGCGCCCTGGGGGCCTCTGTGTGCCTTATCTCTACCACTGTCCACTCCCTCCCAAAATAGCCACTATCCTGACATCTTTATAATAGTCGCTTCCTTGCATTTTAAAATGGTTTTGTCACTCAGCTATGCATCAAAGACAGCATTTATATATAGTTTTTTAATTTTTGTAATTATAGATTGCCCTATAACCCTTTATTTCTTTAAAACTTAAATGTTGAAGAACTGGGCCATTTGAGTTTCCCAGAGTTAAGATTTGGTGCTTGTGTATGCATGGGACATTTTGACATGTGATTCTATCCTCTGTAGTCTCTGCAAATTGGCAGCTGAATACAGAGGCTGGATCAGACTCAGGTTTGATCTTGTTTGACAGGACCATTGGTGACCTGTGTTTTTCATCAGGAGGGACACAATGACTTCTTTTCACTTTTTTTTTTTTTATGTTAGCAACTGTTGATTCTCAATGCCTAGATCCAGTAATTTATAGTAAGTGCCAAATGGTGGTTTTCTAATTCTACCATTTTGTTTTAATTTATTAGCTGGAATAATTTTCTAACATAACCCACCCCCCATCTACTATTTGGTTACCCAGAGGTATCACTCAGACAGAAAAGGCAGGATGATTCGCTAATTTTGTTCCTTTATTTACCCGATTTTTGAGATCATGCATTGGTTCTCTGTCATCTTTAGAAAGTGACCGCTTAAAAATTATCGTAAACCCATGGATTTGAATACATATGTTAGATTTCAGTCCACTTCAATTTTAATTCTTACTAAAGCTCAAACAGGTCTTGAAAGCTTTCTTGATATCTGGTATGTCAGGATATACCTCTTCTTATCCTTACATTTCTTATTCCATCCACTGCTCCCAGAAGCCCTTTCCCCTTTTTATTTTTATTTTATTTTTAAGTATTTTTTTCTAATTGAAGCATAGTTGACTGATACTGTTACATTGGTTTCAGGCACCCCTCCCCCTTTAAATAATGGGAAATGACATTTCAAGACTATAATCTAGGAACCCAAAATGCTTATTGTTACTGGATTGCTCTTTTTTTTTTCCTAGGCTTGTCCAGTGGATAGATCTAGGCAAGAAACACAAGCATGTGCATATTTAAAAATAAAATATCTCATAAGTTCATATTGATATCTCCAATTCAAACTCAGTACTATGGGACTTTTACTTAAACAGGATGTACATTACACCTGTACCTTCTTTTTTTCACATCAAGAAGGACACAGGGAATGAGAGAATTAGAATATTCCCTAATTACTCATTTGATTTTTCTCTTATTACACACACAAAAAGTCTAGGAGTAGCAATATTAATAGTATGTCACCAATTTTGATTACTAAAAACAGTTACCCAAATTACCAAAAATAGTTAAATAAAGTTTTTATTAAGAAGAATGAGAACCCAGACATTGTATTCTTCCTGATGAAAGAATGTAACAGCACCTGTAATTTTTCAAAGGAATCCAACCTGACTTTGCTCAAGTCTCTGAAATTTCTGCCAATTTATAAGAAATATGCTATCTTCACTCTTCTCCCATTTTCAAAATGACTGCCATATCTATAATGCCAGATCATTTAGCTATTACATATTATAATTTCTCCCTTTTAATTCTCTTTAATTCTTAGTTCTCCAATTAATTATATATTTAATACTCATCATAATTTTTTTTTGTTGGTGCCTCTCTCATCATTTTGTCTGTCTGAATTCATTAGAAATAATGGATTCCTTAGGATGGGCTCATGGAAGCAAGGCTCTCTGAGTTTTGCATGTTAACAAGAGTTTGAGCACTTTTTACTGGAAGGTCAGGTGTACTGGGTATAAAATTTTGGGCTCATATTTATATTCTTTCCCTGAGTATCTGAAATATGTTCCTTATTTTCTTTTGTCACAAGAGTTGTTATTTTAATAGCCTGATGAAAACCCAGTTTCATTCTTTTATAAATCACAAGTTCTTTTTATCCAATGTCCAAATGATTTTTTTCCCTTTTTTCTTTAAAGTCCTGTGATTTTCTTAGACTATGTCTTGGTGTTGATCATTCTGGGTTGATTTTCTCAAGGATACAAAGAGCACTTTTGATATGTGGTCTCACACCTTTTTTTCTTTTAATTTAAGGAATTTTTGAATTATAATTTTTATGATTTGTTCTGTTCCCTTGCTTTGGTTTTCTTTTTCAGGGACTTCTATATCCACATGTTAGATTTTCTTTGCTTATCTCCAATATTTGTCATTTTCTCTTGATCTTTTTAAAATCTTTCTTCATATTTTTTATTTAAAGAAATTCCTTCCTTTTCACTCTCTGAAGGCACTATTTATTATCTTCATTTGTTCTTGTGTTCCTTATAATTTAGTCTTCTAAAATGATTTTCTTTTATGTATAATTCTTTCTTGAGTTTTATCCCTACAGTTCTGAGTTTTTCTAATTTTGACTTATTCTTTTGTGTCTCATATCATTTTCTTAAAGTCTTTAGTTTGTTTTGAAAGAGTATATTGCAGGGTTTTTTTGAGTATATCTTTCTGGCATGTTTTTGTTGCTTGTAGTGATGTTATTCTGATACATATTTTATTTTTTGTAGTCACTTTGTATGGGAACTGATCTATATATTTTTTTCTATTCCTCAGTTTTATGTGAATTTAGTTTTCCTGAATTTTTAGGTGGGGGATGAGTTCATCCTAACTTTGTGGAGCTCCCTCTTATGTTGTTTTTGTAGAATGTTAAAAAGACAGTGACAGCTTGCTTCCTGAGATTTCATGACTCTCTTCCCCTCTTCCATGTCCCACTTTTATCTGTACCTTATCTTTCTTTTGCCTCTCTCATCCCTGTCCTGCTAAGTTTTAGTTACATTCCTGACAGTGTCTCCTCATGGGGCCCTTTCCTGGAAGGGAGACTTGCCTAGTCGGTTTGGAGGGTTCAGAGGGGCCAACTTTCTAGCCACAGATTCAGCTGTTTTTCTCACATTTGCCCACCACACTTTCCAGGAAATGCCCGTTGGGGAATTTTGCGTCTCCTGCTCCCAGCCTTGCCCTAGTGCTTCCCTTAGAGTCCGCCTCACAGTTGCCAGTTACACTCAGGTATGGGGTCAGTAGGTACTTTAGCACTATCCACTTGTATTTTGGCTCTTGTAAAGAAGTCTTGTCACCTAGTTTTGTCACAGACTTGGTCCATGTGTTTTAGTTTTGCCATCTACATGCTCTGTTTATGTCAAAATTCTGCAAGATCCAAAACTGTGCTGTTGACATCACAGCCATCCTCCCAGAATTCCTGTACTAACTGGTTTTATAGAACTTTACATCTGTGTTCCGTGTGATGTTATACAAATTAGGCTGAGTTCACCCAGTTTTACCCCTGAGGCTGAAGGGCACCCGAGGACAGGAACCACGTTCTTCTTTCCACTAAAGGTTGTCACTGGACTGAATTGTGCTCTGAATGATAACGATGGACCTGCCTCCCAGTGACCGTTTGTGTGGTAAATAACAACTGGTTAACACTTCCTTATTCAAATTCAAGAGACCAGCCTTTGTCCTTTCATTTTTCTTCTATTCTCCAGAACTAGCAGCAACATCTGCAGCCAGATCCCTAGAATATGCCTTAACATGTCCACTCTATTCTAACCCCAGAAGACTGCGTATGAGCCAAGATTTAGAGATAACATTGTTCCCCCTACCCCCCGTTGTTCTTTTTTTTGCCCATAAAACATTTGTTGGTCTCTGTGTAAAATGTGCTGTTATAAAAACACAAGGGCATACGTGTCTGAAATAACCTTAAGTGAAAAGAAGTAAATTAATTAGCATATAGTAGATTCTTATTGTTAAGTGGGAATGTAGCCCTTCCTGTGGGGATTGCTGTTAAACAAGATGATTGATAAATTGTTATATTCGCACAGTGTCGCTCAGTGATACAATCATGCCTTTTGTAAATATTTAGTCAAGAGAGCAATCCAGCTGTTCCCAGTCAGGTTTCATCCACTGTCAGCCAATGCTCTGTGCCTCTGATTTATCTCTCGTGCTGTTTAAGCATTGAGGAAGCTCACATTTTTATGAGCCTCTAAATACCCATAATAGTAAATAGTGAAAATGATAGCTACGATAGCAATAGCCCAAGTAATTATAAAGAAGGATATCTGTGATGGCCAGAAATAAGAGTAAGGACGAGGCTATTTTTTTTTCTTTCTTTGGGTAGAAATAAATGTCACTACCCTACCTTTAGAGCACCGTTAATACCGAGAATCCCATCACCTCTCCTTAACAGGGTCATAAAAGACTCATGGATGAGACTAGAAAGTTCTGGTGAACTGAATTTCTAACCTTTGACCATTTGTTGACTGAGGAATAAAGAAATGTTCTAGTGTGTGCTTTTCCATTCTCCTTTTTTGAGTTGTTCAATATGAAAAGTGCTTGTTTTAGGTATTTAGAGTTATGGCACTGGAGGAGGCAGAATTATTTTCCTGAGCCCTCGAGGCTGCCCTGTGGAGGTGGGAGCAGAGAGGAGAGCTCTGTTATGGAGCAGGGGGAGATGTAGTCTGCAGACACTTGTCCTCCACCAGAGGGGAGTGAGCTGGTGGACTGGAGGCATGGTGGAAGAGCCCCTTGGAGGCAGGTCCCGCACGAGCCTGGGAGTGTGCAGATTGAAGTCCCCACCCCAGGCGGACGGGAGGGTAATAGGAGACAGGAGAGTCAGGCAGTAGCTGGAGTGGTATGAGTTAGCAGACTTCTTAGTGCAAGAGCCAACAGGTGCAACAAATGCAGAGGTACAGAATACACCTGTTGCCCATGTCATTTCCTGTTCTATTGAATAATTTGTCCAATGTCCTATCATTTGGAATCTGGACCTAAAGAACTTCAGAGGCACTGATATTGAGAGTTGTTTGCATTTTGCCACCATTGTTTTCTGGGTTACCCCTGCCAATCCCTTTACTATAAAGGTAGAATTAAGGTAATCAGGGTAAGTAACAATTGGGTTTTTATAGCAAAAAAATTATACACTAAAAATATACAAGTTAAGGGTTTTTTTTTTTAATTTAGAAAAGGTCTTTATTGAAGCATGAGCTTCAGTTAGAGCTTATGTGGTTGGTTAATCATTATTTAGAGGTTTGTGTTGTTTCCGTTTATGTAATGAGCCACTGAACTTATCAAGTATCTATTTTTTTTTTTTT
>NW_025410712.1:0-6588 GCF_002201575.2 Neomonachus schauinslandi | reverse complement strand
GCCAGCAGGACCTCCTGCCAGGGGACGCGTCCTCCTCGGGGAGGGGCCGGCGGGGGCTCCATGGTGCCTGCTGCCCGGTGCGTCCCTCCCTCTGGGGGAAGAGCTTCCGCTCCAGAAACGCTCAGGAGCACTGCCATCCTGTCCTGTCAGCTCTGCCGTCCTTCCTCCCTCTGAGCTGAGCGGCCTCTGGCTCCAGGAGCGCTGGGCGGGGTCACGTGGGCCAGGGGCGGGGTCTCTGCCAGGGCCCCTCCCCTCCCCTCCTTCCCCCCCTCCTGACTCCCTTGTCCCCTTCCTCCCCTTTCATTTCTGTCTTCATTGCGGTTCCCTGGGAACTCCTGAGGTCTCTCCGTCTTCAGCTGTGGTTTCCCACCATATGCGAGAGCGCGCACACGCCCTTCTTTGGACAAACACAAGCCTGTGGCGTTGGGGTCCAGTCACCCCCACAGCTCGGGGTCAAGGTGCAGGGTCAGCACCCCCACAGCCCTCTCTCCTCCCCGTGTGGCTTTCCCTTCAGAGCAGGAACCTGGGGGCTGCCTCAAGAACTCTTGTCACAGGGATGTCACCCCCACTGTGCACTGGAATCATCTGTGGAACTTTATCAAGACTGTGGTTGCCCAGGTGACACCCAGAAATGCTGCTTCAGCAGATGCCCAGCCAGACTGAAACCCCATGATGTGGGGTGGGGCCACCTCTCCCTCTCCTGCGCCCACAGAGGGTCTGCAGATCCTGTGAAAATGCAGATTCTGACTCAGCAGGTGTGGTGTGGACCGGAGAGTCTGCCTCTAACAAGTTCCCAGGTGATGCTGATCGTCCTGGCCGGGGCAGTACACTCTGAATAGCAAGGCTGAGGGGGACCCGGTTCCCTTAGAGGATGGCCCTTCTCCCTACTCCAAGTTAGTCTCCGCTATGGCCTGGCCTTGAGTCTGTGGGCACCACAAACAGAGCCCCAGGGTCCCCAAATCCAGGGGATTATTTCCGTTTGTAACAGAGAATCCCAGCTGGGCACTGGTCTCCCCAGTGTTCTCACAGCTCTGGGGAGGTTGGATTGACTCCTGGTAGTGAGGTCCCAGTGATGACGCTGGGGTGAGAAAGGAGCAGGCCAGGTGATGACTGGTGAGGGACACACGGCCATCCTTGGGTGTCCCCAGCCCGGCCTCTGCTTCCAGGGACAGAGACCCAGGACCAGGTGTCTCAGGAGCTCAGTTCCCAGGTGGGAAGGGGGTTTCCTGTGTGTCCCAGCAAGAGAGGACATGGTGGGAGGTTGGGTGGCTGGGGCCCCCAGGAAGGTTTTGAGGAGACCCTTCCTCAGGGTCTGTGGCTGAACTGTGGCCCCGAGACTGTCCATGTGCCCTGAGCGTCCTGGGCAGCCTGTGTGCTCTGCCTGGGGGACTTTCTTGTGGTCACCCTGCCTCCCCCATGGGTGGAGCCCGGCAGGGAATGGGGAGCTGCACATGGACCCCTGACAGATCAGGGTGCTCCTAGGGCCCTAGAAGGAGCGGGCAGGACAGAACTGGCACGTGGGAGCGACCCAGAAGTGTCTGTTGGAGAAAGGGATGGAAACCAGGCTCCTTCTCCACGTCCTTAGCGGAAGCCTGCTTCAGGATTTAATGTCCTGTGTGTTGTCTGCATGTCCCTATGTCGCCCCCTGGAGGCTATTCTCGGGGCTGCACCAGGGATGCTGACGAGGCTCCCAAGGATGTGAGTGGTTTCCCTCATGCATTTAATGAGTATTTACTGGGCTTCGTGACGTGTCAGGCCCTGGGCTGGGTCGTGGGAGCTCCACCGAGAACAGGACAGATGTGGGTCCTGGACTCGTAGGGTTTCCCTTGGAACAGGGCCACGGGCAGTCAGGAAATCATGGCACTGAGGAGTCAATTAGAATCGAGAGAAGGGCCAGGAAGGGAAAGCGTCTGGTGCGTCTGGAGCATGTCAGGGGGTCTCAGCTGATGGGGGGGTCACTTGGAGCACTCCTGGGAAAGTGACCTTTTGTCCGAGACCTGAAGCGTGAATAGACTTTCGCCCTCTAAGGACAGAGGTGTGGAGGGACGAGCTGCCCATAGAGGGACCAGTCTCAGCGGGCAGACGCCTGGCTGGCCGGAGGGCCTGACGGAGTCCAGTGTGGGGAGCCTGGAGAGCCAGGAGGACGGTGACTGGGTGAGGCTGGGGAGGGTCAGACCCTGCTGGGCTGTGGGTGCTGAGGAAGGCGCCCAGGTGTAGAGCAGCTCTGCCGCCCTCTGGTGGACCGTGCAGGAAATGCGGACGAAAAAGTCCCTCTATCCAGTTTTTTTTTTTTTAATTTGTACATTAGAGACGTATACTTTTTAACCACTTTATTGAATTATAGTTGACATATAAGAATTTCAACATATTGAAAGTATACAATTTAATATGTTTTGCCACGGGCATGCAGAGAAGTCATTCCTAGGTGAAGATGCTGAATATGTCACTTCTTCTCCAAAGTCTCCTCATGTCCTCTTTATTCTCTTCATTCCCACCCCTCTGACCCTCCTTCCCCATGTTCCCATGAAACCTTACATTAGCTTTTGCTGTTATAGATTAGTGTGCATTTTTTAGAATTTTGAAAATTTGAATCATACAATACGATTTGGGACCACAGTCAACATCTTTACTCAGCATGGTTTTCAAAAATAACTCATTGCTCCTTGTTATTGCAAATCTCCAGTTTTTTCCTTTTTTATCCCTTAGTTGTATTATATTGAAAGGATGCAGAAAGTTTTTTTTTAATTCACTCATTTATGGACATTTATGTTGTTTCCAACTCTGGGCGATTACAAGTACACCTGCCAGGAACTTTTGTGCAGGAGTCTTAGAAGCGGGCATGTGCTTTCATTTCTCTGGGGTAGAGTTCCACTCAGGAGTGCAGTGAGGGGATCGCTGAGGAGGCACAGGTTTAGTTTTTTGAAGAACACGCTACACTGTTTTCCAAAGTAGTTGCAATTGTAATTCTCCCTAGCAATGTAGGAACCTTCTACTTGTCCCCCCCTCCCCATCCTCAACGACACTTAGTTTGGAACGTGTTTTTAATATTTTAGCCCGTCTACTGTATGTGAAGTGGCATCTCAGTGTGGAGTTTTAGTTTTGACTGTGAAATCATTTTTCCTTTTCTTTTATCATTCTTTTACTTTATTAACAGCTCATATGAGATCTGTCCTCTGAATAGTGTTCCATTGTATGTATTTACAGCATTTTCCTCAATCATTAGTCTGTCGATGGACATTTAGGTTGTTTCCATATCTCGGCTACTGTGAATAGTGTTGCAATGAACACAGCTGTGCTAATATCTCCTCGAGATCTTGATTTCAGTTCTTCTGGAGAAATGCCCGGAAGTGGGATTGCTGGATCTTAGTGTAGTTGTATGTTTAATTTTTTGAGGAACCTCCATACTGTTTTCCGAGTGGCCGCGCCAGTTTGCATTCTCACCAACAGGGTGCAAAGGTTCCAATTTCTCAACATCCTCACCAACACTTGTCTTTTTTTTCCCCCCTGGATAATAACCTTTGCAACATGTGTGTGGTAATATCTCATGGTGGGTTAGATTTCCATTTCTCTTTTTACATATACCCGACTGCCATAGAAGAAATATCTACTCAAGTCTTTAACCCATTTAAAATCAGGTTATTTGTTTGTTTGTGTTTTACTATCCAGCTGTAGGAGTTCCTTACATATGTGGGATATTAACCCCTTATCTGATACATGGTTTGAAAATATTCTCTCCCAGTTGGTAGGTTGCCTTTTCATTGTGCTGATGGTTTCCTTAGCTGGGCAGAAGCTTCCTAGTTTGATATAGTCCCACTTGTTGATTTTCGTTTCTGTTGCATGTGCTTTTTGTTCCCATATGCATGAAGTCATTGCCAAGACCAATGTCATCAAGCTTTTCCCCTATGTCTTCTTTGAGGAGTTTTATGGTTTGGGGTCTTATATTGAAGTCGTTCATCCACTTTGAGTTGATTTTTGTGTATGTGTAAAGTAAATGTGCAATTTCATTCTTTTGCTATGTGGATATCCACTTTTCCCAACATCATTTGTTGAAGAGACTGTCTTTTCCCACTGTGTATTCTTAACACCCTTGTCAAAGATCCGATGACCATATATGCAGGAATTTATTGAGGGCTCTCTGTTCTGTTCCATTGTTCTGTCTTTCTGTCAATACTCTTACCTGACTGAGACTGGTTCCAAACTCACGTTTGGCTGCTCACACCTCAAAAATCAACACATGAGGGACAAGTGATGGTAGGTGAAGAAAGGTTGCTTTAATCAGGAAGCCAGCATGCTGGGAAGACAGTGGACTAATGTTTCAAAGATCATGTTCCCGGTCCAGGGGGTTTGGGAGTGGAGGGTGCTTTAAAGGGGAAGGCATGAGAAAAAGGGAGGGCGGCTGTGTGCAGGAGAAGCAGGTGCCCAAGCAGCTGGTAGTATGCGGACATGACCCTGAACAGACTTGCTGGCACCCAGGGCAGCTATTTTCCAATGTAGGCAGGCCTTATCTCCTGGGAAAGTTTGGTCCTTCACTCCTCGAGGCCAGTGGTCTGCAAATCCCAAGGAAAGTAGGTTCGTTCTGCTACAGATCATGGGACTTAGGTCAGCAAGCAAGGGGTGAACCCTTAAACCTGGTGGAGGGCTGTCACAATGCCATACTGCTTTCATTACTGCGGTTTTGAAATGTAGTTTGAAATCGGGAAGAGTGATTCTTGCCCAAGTGATTCCAGCTTCGTTCTTCTTGCCCAAGATTTCTTTGGCTCTTTGACATATTTTGTGGTTCCACCCAAGTTACAGAATTCCTTTTTCCCCTTCCCTGAAAAAGACCATTGGAATTTTGATGGGGATTGCATTGCATATATAGGTCATGTTGAATAGTACGGATATTTTAACAGTATTAATTCTTCCAACCCATGGACAGGGGATATCTTTTCATTTATTGGTGTGTGCTTCAGTTTCTTTCCTCAATATCTCATGGTCCTAGCCTAAAGATCTTTCCCCTCCTTGATGACATTTAGTCCAATTATTTTGTTTCTTTTTCTTTCTTTCTTTTTTTCAGAGAAGACTGAATTCTTTTACTTAGCTGTAAACAAGTTAGTTGCAACATAATTTCTTTTCCATGTGAAGAGCTCCCCATAGGTTCTTAAACAGTAGGAAAACATTTGCTGTTCAATTTCATTGAGAACCTTCCACAGAAACCATCCCAACAGAGTGAGAGTATCACAATGTTTCAGTCCCACTCTAAGTATACTATTTTAAAGTACACTTGAAAGTTTAAATGTGTACAAATTCAGAGGTGTAAGAAACTTCAATAGATACAGAGTTTAGGAAGGTGAAGGCTGTGAATGTCTCTTTTCATTCAATGCATCCTTTTTTTTTTTTAAAGATTTTATTTATTTATTTGACAGAGAGAGAGAGAGATAGTGAGAGCAGCAACACAAGCTGGGGGCATGGGAGAGGGAGAAGCAGGCTTCCCACCGAGCAGGGAGCCCGATGCGGGGCTTGATCCCAGGACCCTGGGATCATGACCTGAGCCGAAGGTGCTTAATGACTGAGCCACCCAGCACCCCTCAATGCATCCTTTATATTGCATTCTTCACACATAAGCGGCCGTTCCTGCTATTTCCTGGGCCAAAAAAGAGCAGATCGTCCAAGGAATGGAATTTACTCTGGCATTCTCCTGGGTATGACACCTTGGAAAGCCAAATGCCAAGACACAAGCATCTTTGGGCAGTACTCCAAAACTACAGGCTCTGCTTTCTTGATGGTGGCAAATGGGGACCTTGGTCTTGCTTCCCATGAGTAGACACTAAAGCCATTGTGCTTATCTTTGCTTCTCTTCTGGTTGAGTGGACTCTGCTTATTCCTTGACCCATAGTCTGTGGGGGCTGGGGGTTGCCTCCCAAGCAGCATCTTTGGTGCCCACAGAACAGAGCTCCCTTGCCTCTGACCCTACAGACTGGACTACTCCCTGCCTTCCCGGTGCCTGCTTCCACCCCTCAGGGCCCCGCCAGGGCAAAGCATTTCATTCTTTCTGATGCCATGGGAAATGGGAACCTTTTATTTGTTTTCCAGGTAGTTTGCCATAGGTTCTTTGTTAGTGGATAGAAATGCACTGATTTCTGTAGATTGATTTTGCATCCTGCAGTTTCCTTAAATTTGTATATTAGTTCTGACAGTGTTTCATGGAGCCTTTGGAGTTTTCTCTATAGAAGATCGTGTCATCTACAAACAAAGAGAATTTTACTTCTTCTTTTCTGGCATGAATGTCTTTTATTTCTTTTTCTTGCCTAATTGCTCTGGCTAAGACTCTCAGTACTATGCTGAATAGAAGTGGTGAGGATGAGCACCCTTGTCATGTTTCTGATTCTAATAGAGAAGCTTTCAGCCTTTCACCACTGAGTATGACGTTAGCTGTGGGCTTGCCATAGACAGCTTTCCTTCTGTTGAGGACCAGCATGGTAGATAGTTTTCTAATCTTGTATTTCTGTATACAAATTTGTCTTTGTACAAAAAAATGCCCACTGATTAGAAAGGAGAGCACTCCTGCATGTTGGTGGGAATGTAAACCGGGGCAGCCACTCTGGAACA
>NW_025410711.1:810-6597 GCF_002201575.2 Neomonachus schauinslandi | reverse complement strand
GATGGGAATGTTCTAGAAGTGAATGGTTGAGCAACACTCTGAGTGTACCTCATGGCACCTGGATATACAATTGAAAAGGATCAGAGGGGCGCCTGGGTGGCTCCAGTCCTTAAGCTTCTGCCTTCTGCTCAGGTCGTGATCCCAGGGTCCTGGGACTGAGCCCCCATCGGGCTCTCTGCTCAGCGGGAATCCTGCTTCTCCTCTCCCACTCCCCCTACTTGTATTCCTGCTGTCGCGCGGTCTCTCTCTCTCTCTTTCAAATCAATAAATAAAATCTTTATTTAAAAAAAAGGAAAAGAAAAGGATCAGAGTAAAATTTTATGTAAACTCAGATTCTACTCTATTTAAGGAACAAAGTACATGAAGCCATTATACAGGTGCATACAGACCACAAACACTACAAAGAATGCAATGACAGGGGAGGGGAAGCCGTCCTTCGGGGCTGTAGCCAGCACAAGCTGCTGCTCGGGGGCCGGGGCTGGTTGCTCCACTAAGGCAGGGGGCTGCTCGGTCCCGGCGGCGACCCCAGGACCAGGGCCTGGACCCTGATCGACTTCCGGGTAGGGCATCGGTGCGGGTGGCTCTTCCAGCGAAGGAGCATGAACGAGCCTTCAGACTACAACCTGCGCTGGCGCCCATGGGGCTGGGGGCGCCCCTGCTCTCCCTAGTGGTTGAGCCCCCGCAGCAGGGACGGGCTTGGCCTACGGGGGCTCTGAGGCGACAGCAGGGGCCACAGCAGGAGCTGTGCCCAGTTCTTGCGCTCCTTCCGGATCTCGCTCCGGGGCTGGTGCTGTAGCTCCAAGAAGAGAATGTGCCGTTGGCCTGATGGGCTTCCCACGGCCCTCGTATGTGAAGGAAACTTTTCCCTCTGCTCAGTGCTGTCTGAGTCCAGGATCCAATCCCTAGGAGGTTCCCTGGAGGGCAGGCCATGGGGACAGGGATCTGGGACTATGCACTGCTCCCGGCCCAACTGCACTCTATGGAGGCTTGCTCTGCGTGGCCCGCCCGGTCCCCTCCACGGGCCCTCACCAGGCACCCCCGGCCCTTCTCACCCCCAGCCTCTGGCTCCGTGGGCTCCAGGGGTTGCAGCTGTGACAGCAGACGCTGGGCACAGCGTTCCAGGTCCGAGCCTGGCATATGGAGGCCCGTGTACGTGAGCAGCACATTCAGGCAGGGAAATTCTGGGTGCTGGAAAAAGTCCTGGGGATATTGGTCCATCCATGTGCCCAGGATGGAGGAGATGGCCCTGGGGACAGACAGGTAGGTAGGGAGTCAGAGGACAAGGCACCCTCCCACACAGATGTCCCAAGGAACCCTTGAATGTCAGAGACCGGGCCTACTCCTTGTCCACCTGTGATCTGGAAGGACTGCCTGACACAGGCCTGGTCCCAGAGGACAGGCTGCCAAAAGCCTTTGTGAGGGGGAGCCCTTGATCAATGGTGTGGCCATTTCTGTCCTTGTTGAGGGAGTCCGGGCACACTCGTCAGTCTGTCTGTGTCCTTGCCCACTTGCCACTTGGATTCAAATGCATGCGGCCAGGGAGGGGTGGTGTCGGGCCTGTTCACTGCTCTGTGAATATCCAGACAAGGAGGGAGCAAAGGGACTCTGTCTCATGCCAGGCCTTCCCAGGATCCTCCCAATACCTCCAGCTTTACCTCCGGTGCCTAATCCTGCCTCATTCACTAGGTGCCATGTGTGGGTCTCTTTCCACTGACACTCATCTCCTACAGGGTTGGGGACTTCTGACACCCGGGGGACTAGTTAGGAAAATGCATAGCACAGTGCAAGACGATTCTAGCTGAAAGGGATGAGACATGGTTTAAAGTCTCTTTTCTGATATTCCTTTAAATACGTGGACAATGACGGCACATCTCGCCCAGGCAGGGGCAGGGCCCCGAGGGCAAGTTTGGGGAGGAGATGGGTATGCAGATTCAGATGGAGCAGGACTGTGGGAGGGAGTCCAGGGCAGTAGCAGGCTGGCTTCTGGGACCTGAGGCCCTTTTGCTGCATCGGGGCCCTGGGGGGTGAGTCAGCCCAGCACCTGCACTCACCCTGAGCCAGCGCTGGACTCTGTTGCCAGTGTAGGGCACCTTCCTGTCCTTCACGGAGGGAGCGTGGAGGCCCTCATCGTCCAGGTGCTGCCCCGTCTCCTGTCAGGAGCTCTGTAGAGACAGTGCCAGGCAGCCAGGCACGAGGCCTCAGAGCCCTGTGTGGCTCCTTTGCTGGGCCTCGGACCCAGGGACTCCATTCCACACACACAGCACACCACAGGATGCACAGCCCTCCACCGCGGAGAGAAACGTGACACAGCCTCAGGGCCTTGGATTCACTCTGGCACAGGTGAGAGGCCCTCAGGGATCCTCATCGCCCACCCCCCCACCCCTGTCCACCATGACGTCAGTGTGAACATGAAGGCACCGCCAGGGCCTCCGCTGCCCTGCGACGTCCTCCAGCCCAGGGGCAGGACCTCCCCACACATCCCTCCTTCCCGGAAACTCAAGAGGAGAGGATGGGGCTGCCCTGGGGTGGCTCAGGGAGGTGGCTTGGCCTGGCCCGGCCTTCTCTGTATTACCTTATGTCCCCTCCTGCCAAACTCCCTGAGGCAGCGGTTGCGAGCCTTGAGCCAATGTCTGCAGCAGGTGAAAAAGCCCTTACCCTGGGGTTTCTGGAAGCCAGAGCCCCGGGAAGTAGGCAAACAACAAGAGAACATCTTTCATGATCGGATGTCTCCAGTCAAGTGACCCTGATGCGGGACTACAGTAGAATGTGGGTACCTGGTCACGGGGCTTCCAAATTCTGTCGGGGTCTGTGGTCAAGGAAGTGACTTCACTGCCTGGGATCCCCTACCTGGGTCCACTCCCGGATTGACACCCCCACCAACAGTGCTCTGGGCTGCCGGCTGCTCATCCCCGGTCTGCATGCAAGGCCACATCTGTGCCCAGTGACGCAGCGCATCCCTCACCACAGCCCGCAGGGGGGGTCTGTGTGCAGCCAGGGCCCCAGCCTGGAAACACACCCGGCTTCAGACACAACTCTCCACTCTTACCTGGTCTGACCCTGCCTAAGCCACTGTGCTTGTCAGGGATGGTCTGTGTCTGGTCTGTCCAGTGCACAGTATTCCAGCATGGACTTCTTCCAGACGTCCCAGGCATATGTGGGATGAGATCTATGAAACTGGAGGAGTGATGTCTCATGTAGGAAATACCTCCAACCACATTTTCTGCCTCTTCTCACCTTCTCTGAGTCCGCTACTGGTCAGATTCCACCCCACAGTCCCTACTGGTGTCTGTGTGTCCGTGTGCGTGTGAGCATGTGGATACTCAGCATGTTGTGCACGTGTGTACACCAGGGCTCACACTCTGGAGACCCAGAAGAGGGAAGCCCCTCTGACAGAGGGATGGGCAATAGCTTCCCAAGATCTTAGGCTTCCTAACTTCCAGAGCAAACCCTAAAGAAGGCGGTGGAGCCTTGGCCCTTGAAGTTCAGAATCCACCCTTATCCCTAGAGTCTGCCTGTCCTGCGCTGCGAGCCATTACCTCCTTTCCAATGGGTGTGATGTGGATGGGGGCCACTCAGTGGGTTGCCATGACCTGGCTCCTCCTCAGGCAAGAACGTGCTGGAATGCCTCCTGTAGGGTATCAGTGCTCACCCTCACCCCACACCATCTCCATGTCTGTAGCCACTTACTTCAACACGACCTTTTCCAGAGCCCCTACTGAATGGTGAGGTGCATCCAGGGCCCCAACTTTGAGGACATTCAAAGAGCTGGGTTCGTGCCTGGTCCAGCCTTCTTACCAGTCCTTGATACTGGGCAAGGCACTGACCCGGCAGGGGTCTTCCCCTTCCCCCCTCAGTGGCTCCCGCCGATCCCCAACTCCTGTGTACACATCCTTGTGTAACCCCCTCCCCTGGAGTGTGATCTGGACGTAGTGATTCACTTCCATTCCACAGAACATGGCAACACGACCCAAAGCCCCTTCTGAGATTCAGTTATAAAAGCTCCATGCCCGTCCCCGTGCTGACCCTGATCCGTGTTCTCTCAGATCCCCACACTGGGGAACAAGCCCCTATGTGGAACCATGATGCAGGCATGTGCACGTGGCCTAGCACCGAGGGCCAACAACAGACAGAAGAACTCAGGCCTTCGAGGTGGACTGAACCCTGCCAACACCCCTAAGTGAGCTCGGGTTCTAAGTGAAGCAGGTCCTGCCTGGGTGTTCAACAGCCCCAACCTCCTGAGAGGCTCTGGTAGGAGCCCCCAGCTGAGCACTGCTGGGGTCCTGATCCCCGGAGACTGTGACCCAGTGAGTGTGGGTGGGCGAAGCCACCGAGGGTGGGGAGATGTGGTGTGACCCAGCACTAGGAGCAGGGCGCTGAGACTGTCCACCTGCCCCAGGCCCTGCCCCTCCTCCTCTCCCTCTCTGCTCTCCTCCTCAGCTTCCTCCAGCCACTCTGGCCTCCTTTCTAACCTCCACTCTGGCAACATCAACTTGGGCCTCCACTCCTCTGCAGCGTGGTGCCCTCTGCTGGCTGCATATACTTGGATTTGTGCTGGGGTGTCTCCTTGGCCTGCCTCAGGAAATCTCAATGTCACCTCAGCACGGCCTTGTCAGACCCCTCACCTGCCGGAGCTCGGGACCCAGCTGTCGCCCCTGCTCTCTTCCTATGGAGCAACTGCTCTTTTCATTCACGTTTTTCATTCATGTTTGTCCATCTTCCCTCTAGACCCTGAGTTCCTAGAGGGAGAACCCGGGTGGCTGAGAAGCACCTGCCTCATCTGAGTGCTCAGGGCACAGGGGCTGATGAACAGGCCAGAGGATCCATCCCACCACGGACCAGCTCAATTGTTGGAGCCTAATTGATTTGGGTCCTTTGGAAGGGCTTTTGTTTTCTTTTGTTTTGTGTTTTTAAGTAAACTCTGTGTTCGATGTGGGGCTCAAACTCACCACCCCGAGATCCAGCGCCACGTGTCCTACTGACTGAGGAAGCCAGGTGCCCCTTTGGTATTTTTAAAGCTACTAGGCTGATAACTATTGAAGTTAACTTGGTGATTTCAACATTTAGCAGGTGTATTTCGTTATGCTGAATTACCAAATATCTCCCCAAGTGTCGGTAGCATGTCACCATGGATTCCCCCACATGACAGCACTGAGTGGCTGTTCAGATGGGAGATGGAGCGCCTCCCTCTGGTCACTGAGGACCCCAGAGTCCCTGCACCGTGGGCCTTCTCCCTCCCTGGGAGGTCATGTACCTCTGCAGCCATGAGCACAAGGGGGAAGTTGACAAAGATATACATACAGGAGAGTGTTCCTAGCCAGGTCTAAAAGGCTCAAAATGTCCACCTTCATGCTCAATCTTTTACTTTTTGGGGGGATTTTATTTATTTATGAGAGAGGAAAGAGAAGAAGTAGGGGGAAGAGGCAGAGGGGCAAGTAGAACGAGAGAGATGCTGGGGTGAGGACGACAGGGGGTGACTGGTGAGGGCCTGTGGAGGGAACAGCTTGGGCCACGCAGAGCAAGCCTCCATTGACTGTGGTTGGGCCGGGACAGTGAGTAGTCCCAGATCCCTGTCCCCATGGCCTGCAGTCTGGGGAGACCTCCCAGGGATTGCTTCATGGACTCAGACAGCATTGAGTGGTGGGGAAATTTCTTTTATTTAGAAGGGTCGTGGGAAGCCCATCAGGCCAACGATGCTTTCTCTTCAGGGAGCTACAGCACCAGCCCCAGAGTGAGATCTGGGACCAGCGCAAGAACTGGGCCCAGCTCCCGCTGTGGCACCTGCTGCAG
>NW_025410711.1:0-710 GCF_002201575.2 Neomonachus schauinslandi | reverse complement strand
AGTCTAGGTGCTGGCTTCCTGCTCTATGTAGCCCTAAAGCACGAATCCCAGCACGGTTGCGGGTGGCTTTCCTGGGAGGGGTCCAGCAAAAAGCAGAAGCATGGCAAGCACTCCAACACCCAGGACGTACAACGTGGGTCTGTGTCACAGGAATCCATAGAAGCTGGATTTGGAATTCAGTTCCGGGCCTGAGATAGGAACGCTTTGTCACTGGCAGGTGAACACAGAGTTCTGACAGAAATCGGGGAGGTAAGACAGACTGCTTTTCTGTGAGGGCTCACTGAAGAGCTGGGGGGCAAATTTTCAGCTCCTGGGTAGGGAGCAGGGTGCAGCCATATTCATCCCGCCCATTGGGGCCGCAAGCCTTCAGGAAGTAAAACAGCGCCACATCCTGGAATCCAGAGCCGCTTACACTGAGGCCTGCCTCTGCTGGGAGAGGGGCATTTGCACTAGTTGAAGTACACCTGAGGATCAGTGCTCAGGGTCCTCCCCCCGAAAGCCAGCACAAACCACTCAGTCCTGTCACGTTTAGCGATAAGAGAGGGCTGCAAAGTTTCAGCTCCTAGGGGAAACACTAAATAGCATTCTCTGTATGTTTATTTTTTTTAGTGTTTTATTTTTCAGGTTTTTCGAATTTTTTCATCTATCTATCTATCTACCTATCTATCTATCTATCTATCTATCTATCTATCTATCTATCTATCTATCTA
>NW_025410710.1:0-6597 GCF_002201575.2 Neomonachus schauinslandi | reverse complement strand
GTGTGAGTTTGAAAATAAGACCTGCTCTGACCTTACTTCAGTGGAATTTGTTGGAAGCAAAGCTCAAATGAAGTCAGAGGATGGAGTTCAGTTTGGGCTTTGCCACCGATGTGTTGGGCGTCCATGAACTGGTTATTGATCAGAACCTGCCATGAAAAGGTTTGATCGCATCATCGTGAGATAACTTAATAGCTGATAAAACTTAGTGGACATCAGTTTTTAACGTGTGTGTGCCAATTGGCACTTGTAATTATATGTATAATCATTTATTTCATAAACATCTGTGAATATCAAACCCTGTGGATACAGCTAAGGTAATTTGGGGGGAAAGTGTCAAAAACAGAAAAACAGAGTCCCTACTCTTGATAACTATATTTTGAATTTTCAGTCCCAGCTATTTATTCCCAGCTCTGCATCTGCCACTAAGTGACAACACTTAATGGCTTCTTTCTTCCAGGAAATGTGAATGTGCGGAGATTAGCCGTTCACTTAGTGTTAGCCTAAGTACATACATACATAACACTTAGTGTTAGCCTAAGTCTACGAAAGAAATTAAATATCATGTTCTTATAAAAATTAAAAAAAAAAAATGAACCACAGCAGAACAAACGAAGCCAGTGCTAGAACACTGTCTAGCAAATAATGAATTACCTGAATCTAGAAACAAGGAGACTGACTTAAGAGTGATGATAACATGTCCAAATCTTACTATTGCATACCAAGTAAGTTAGAAGACTAGTGTTTTATCTCCTTATTCTTGTTATTGAAGCCATTTGTAATTCATATCTCTTCTCCAAAATGTCCTGACTCTGGGGTGGCTGAATTGAAGAATGTTTATGTTACTTTCCTGTCATTCAGCAAACCCATAAAGGCGCAGATCTGTCTATTCACACCAAAAAATAAAGAGGAGAACTCTGGAATGCATATTGTAGGGTTCATATATTTGATGACATAGATGAAAGATTGTTTCAATCCAATACCAATCTTACCATGGTCACAGTTTCAAAGAATTTATGTATCAGAACTAGTAGTTTTATCTGAATAATATACAGATGACTTATTGTGAGAAAATCAATCTCTGCAATCCAGCCCATTAAGAAGAAATGAATAATAACTTATAAGCATCCCAAATATATGTAATATAAAACGTAAACATCAACACAAAATTTACATAACAGAATTTTTTATCTGTGTAGTTTAAATAGGCTGAGGAATATATTTGCAAAGTATATAAACAAAAATTTAGGAAAATGTACATAAATAACAAAATGCAAAGAAATTACTTAAATCTTTAAGAAAAATTCAATCTAATAAAATATGAATGTAAGACTTTTAAAATTTAAAATCAATTAGCCAACATCTTCAGATGTAGAGATAAGTAATTCATCAGTTGCATATAAAACTCAGTGCTCATCATATCATGTGCCCTCCTTAATGCCCATCACCCAATTACCCCAACCCCCGACCCACGTCTCCTCCAGCAACTGTCAGTTTCTCTCCCATAGTTAGTCTCTCATTGTTTGTCTTCCTCTCTGATTTCTTCCCATTCTCTTATTCCATCCCTTCCCCTATGATCCTCTGCATTGTTTCTTATATTCCACAAATGAATGAAAACATATGATAATTGTCTTCTCTGATTAAAGTATTTCATTTAGCATAACACATTCCAGTTCCATCCATGCCGATGTAAAAGTTAAGTACACATCTTTTCCAATGGCTGAGTAATATTCTATTGTTAATATATACCACATCTTCTTTATCCATTCATCCATCAATGGACATCTCGACTATTTCCATAGTTTGACTATTGGGGACACTGTTACTATAA
This sequence comes from Neomonachus schauinslandi, assembly GCF_002201575.2. Taxonomy (NCBI): domain Eukaryota; kingdom Metazoa; phylum Chordata; class Mammalia; order Carnivora; family Phocidae; genus Neomonachus; species Neomonachus schauinslandi. Next base: position 4,769 of record NW_025410710.1, on the reverse strand, counting down.
ACATTGGGGTGCAGGTGCCCCTTCGGATCACTACATTTGCGTGTTTGGGGTAAATACCTAGTAGCACAATTGCTGGGTTTTAGGGAAGCTCTCTTTTTAATTTCTTGAGGAACGTCTATACTGTTTTCCAGAGTGGCTGCACCAGCTTGCATTTTCACCAACAATGTAAGAGGTTTCCCCTTTCTTTACAACCTCGCCAACATTTGTTATTTCCTGACTTGTTAATGTTAGCCATTCTGACTGGTGTAAGGTGGTATTTCACTGTGCTTTTGATTTCTAGTTCCCTGATAACAAGTGATGTGGAACATTTTTTGATGTGTCTGTTGGCCATTTGTATGTCTCCTTTGGAGAAATGTCTGCTCATGTCTTCTGGCCATTTCTTGACTAGACTCCTTGTTTTTTGGGTGTTGAGAGTGGTAAGATCCTTATACAACTTGTATACGGGACCCTTATCTGACATATCATTTGCAAATATCTTCTACCATTCTGTAGGTTGCCTTTTAGTTTTGTGGACTCTTAACTTTGTTGTGCAGAAGATTTTTATCTTGAAGAAGTCCCAATAGTTCATGTTTGCTTTGCTTTCTCCTGCCTTTGGAGACATGTCTTGAAAGAAGTTGCTGCAGCTGAGGTCAAAGTGGTTGCTGCCTGTGTTCTCCTCTTGGACTTTGATTCCTGTCTCACATTTAGCTCTTTCATCCATTTTTAATTTATCTTTATGTATGGTATAAGAAAATGCTCCAATTTCATTCCTCTGCATGGGCATGTCCAATTTGCCCAACACCAATTTTTGAAGAGACTGTCTTTTTTCCATTATATATTGGTTCTTGCTTTGTGAAGGTTAGTTGACTATAGAGTTGAGGATCCATTTCTGGGCTCTCTATTCTGTTCCACTGATCTATGAGTCTGTTTTTGTTTCAGAGCCATACTGTTCTGCTGATTACAGCTTTGTAATATAGCTTGAATCAGGTATTGTGATGCCACCACCTTTCATTTTCTTTTTCAACATTCCTCTGGCTATTAGGGGTCTTTACCCGTTCCATCCAAAATTTAGGATTAATTATTCCAGCTCCATTTAAAGTGTTGGTGGCATTTTGATAAGGAATCCATTGAATGTGCAGACTGCTCTGGGTAGCATAGACTTTTTAACAACGCATATTCTTCCAATCCATGAGCATGGGAAGTTTTTCCATTTCTTTGTGTCCTCCTCATTTCTTTCATAAGTATTTTGTAGTTTTTAGAGTACAGACCCTTTACCTCTTTGGCTAGGTTTATTCCTAGTTATCTTGTGGTTTTTGGTGCAATTGTAAATTGGATCAATTCCATAATTTCTCTTTCTTCAGTCTCATTATTAGTATATAGAAATGAAAATGATTTCTTTGCATTGATTTTAAATCCTGCCACATTGCTGAATTCCTGTATGGGTTCTAGCAATTTTCGGGTGGAGTCTTCGGGGTCTTCCACATAAAATATCATTTCATCTGCTAAGAGTGAGAGTTTGACTTCTTCTTTTCCAATTTGAATTCCTTTTATTTCTTTTTGTTTTCTGATTGCTGAGGCTTGGACTTCTAGTACTATGGTGAGCAACAGTGGTGGGAGTGGGCATCCCTGCCATGTTCCCGACTTTAGGGGTAAGGCCCTCAGTTTTTCCCCATTGAGAATAATATTTGCTGTGGGCTTTTGGCATATAGCTTTTGTGATATGGTGGCACGTTCCCTCTATCCCTACCCTGTGGAAAGTTTTAATCAAGAAAGGATGCTGTATTTTTCAAATGCTTTTTCTGCGTTACTTGAAAGGATCTTATGGTTCTTATCTTTTCTTTTGTTAATGTGATATATCATGTTTCTTGATTTGCAAATGTTGAACCACCCTCGCAACCCAGGAATAAATCCCACTTGATCATGGTGAATAACCCTTTTACAATCTTGTTGGATCCTATTGGCTACTATCTTGATGAGTATTTTGGCATCCATGCTCGTGAGGGATATTAGTCTGTATTTCTCCTTGTTGTTGGGGTTTCTGTCTGGTTTTGGGATCAAGATAATGCTGGCCTCATAGAGTAAGTTTGCAAGTTTTCCTTCCATTTCTATATTTGGAATCATCTTCAGAAGAAGAGATATAAGTTCTTCTTTAAATGTTTGGTAGAATTCCCCTGGCAAGCCATCTAGCCCTGGACTCTTGTTTTTTGGGAGATTTTTAATTACTGCTTCAATTTCTTTGCTGCTTTTGGGTCTGTTCAGGTTTTCTCTTTCCTTCTGTTTTAGTTTTGGTAGTTTATATGTTTTTAGGAATGCATCCATTCCTTCCAGATTGTCTAATTTGTTGGCATTAGCTGCTTGTATATGTTCTTATAATTATTTGTATTTCCTTAGTGTTGGTTGTGATCCCTCTGAACAGTGAGTTTGCAGAATTAGTCCAAAAGTTTAAAAGAGTTTCTGCTCGGTACCATTAATAAACTTGAAATTTAAACAAAATTAATTTTCACCTTTTTGTGATTGACTCTAATTATTGCCCCTAAAATAACTGATAGTATCCCATGGAAGAACTGAAACAAAAATCAACCGTTGTTGAGAGTTATAAAGTTATGGATTCAGTTATCTAAAAGCCAAAATGTACTAACTTTATATTATTTACTAAAGTCTTGCCACATGCATGAGGCCATAAATTATATTAACAGAAAATTAGAAATATCCTACTCATTAATATGTTATGCTGTACATAAATGGTGTAATAAAATGGAGCAGTAACTAATAACTTACTAAACTCATAAGCTTATTATAATGTCTTATTTATAGCTATTTTGATGAAAAGAACCTCTATATCATTTAGTGATATAATGGTTAGTGGTCATATATGCTAGACACTGAAAAAAGTGCTAATATTTACAAAAGATACTGCCCATTTAAAAATTTTGCCCTCCTTACCAATTAATTTACATAAAAACTAAATAAGGAGTCGATATTGTATAGATTATGAATAAATCGCAAGCATAATCATCTTCGTAATCATTAATCTATCGCTGTCTTTGAAAGAGTGAATTTGTCAGGAAAAGACAAATGTCACATAAATATAAAAGAGAAAGTCATTTGCATGTACATCTAATTCTACTACCATAGATACTTATAGATAAGAAAAATTAAAGTTTGAGGCTTTAGGGAAAAGACAATTAATCCCTACAATTAAAGGAGATGTTTCCTATTTTTTTCACAGGTGAAGAGTAATTTGGGGCATAAACTTATTCGAACATGTCTTAATTAATCAACCAATTAGATAACCAACTAACCAGATATTTAAAATGTAATCAATTTGCTAATTAATTTAATCTGTTAATAAATAAATTTATCTCCTATCTTTAAAGATGTGTGATTACTGGTAAATTGTTTAAGGCTGCAAATTAAAACAGTTTTTTTATGTTCCCTAGGTTTATGTTCATTTATGAAATTTATTTTTATAATGCACACATTTAATTAAATTCAGCATTCTGTGAGTACATATTAGGTATAAAAATTAATTGTTGCCAGTTCTCTAAACTGAGACAAATTCCCTGTAATCACAATTACACACCATGATGACAGGGCCCATATGGTGTTAGGTGCTTTGTTGCAGTATCTGTGGTAGCTGGGAGCCTGGTATATTGAAACCATATGCTGAATGCACATGGAAAATAGAGAAATATAGCCATTTTGTGTCCCTCAGCTGCAATCTGAGTTATAGTAGTTTTACATTTAGTTTTGTGTATTTTTTATATTAATACAATTCCTCATGGCATTGAAGGAAATCTTGAGAAACTATTTTGAGCATATGAGAAACATGGAAAAGTCATAATTAAGAGATATATCACATCAACATGGACTAAAATGTGGGACTATGAGGCTCTTTCAACACAGAAGTACACAAACTTTAGAAAACTGGAATTTCGTAATAATGCCTAACATCATGAGTAAATTATGTGGGGCATACTAACAAGACATAGAGAAATAATAGAAATGTAATGTGTACTGCGATATATACTTGTTATGCAATTATCTTAGGGTTAAAAAATACTGTGTAATAACAGCAGAGCAGTGTGATAGGATGCTAAGGCAAATATCCTGTCACAAAGTGAAAGATTAAAGATGTAATTATTCCTCCAACTCTCATTTTTGTTTCTATGTCATTTGACCACCTCTTCTTAAGTAAATGTCTAAACTTAGCTCCAAGCAACTCTCATTCCTTGTCTTCCAGGTATGAATGGAGCCATGGAAGATGCAAATGACACCACAGAGATAAACTTCATTCTTTTAGGGCTCTTTAATTACATTCAGATCCATCTGTTCCTCTTTTCAATGGTGCTCATGCTCTTCCTCATCTCCCTGATGGGCAGTGCCCTCATGATTGTGCTCATCCATCAGGACCCCAGCGGCACACACCCGTGTACTTTCTGCTTAGCCAGCTCTCCCTCATGAACATGATGCTGGTCTCGACCATAGTCCCCCAAATGGCAACCAACTACCTGATGGGCACCAGGTCCATCTCTCCTGCTGGCTGTGGAGCCCGGAGTTTACTGTTTCCCATGCTGGGAGAGGGTGAGTGCTTCCTCTTAGCGGCCATGGCCTATGACCGCTATGTGGCCATACGTCACCCCCTGCGCTACCCCATCCTCAGGAATCAGAAGCTGTGCTTGCACATGACCACAGGCTCCTGGATCCGGGAGGGGTGGATGGGATGATGCAGCCTGGTGCCACTCTGAGCTTCCCTTACTGCCATTCTCGAGAAATCAACCACTTCTTTTG
>NW_025410709.1:5011-6598 GCF_002201575.2 Neomonachus schauinslandi | reverse complement strand
CATTTACAATTGCACCCAAAACCATAAGATACCTAGGAATAAATCTAACCAAAGAGACAAAGGATCTGTACTCAGAAAACTATAAAATACTCATGAAAGAAATTGAGGAAGACACAAAGAAATGGAAAAACGTGCCATGCTCATGGATTGGAAGAACAAATATTGTGAAGATGTCAATGCTACCTAGAGCAATCTACACATTCAATGCAATCCCCATCAAAATACCATCCACTTTTTTCAAAGAAATGGAACAAATAATCCTAAAATTTGTATGGAACCAGAAAAGACCCCGCATAGCCAGAGGAATGTTGAAAAAGAAAAGCAAAGCCGGCAGCATCACAATTCTGGACTTCCAGCTCTATTACAGAGCTGTCATAGTCAAGACAGCATGGTACTGGCACAAAAACAGACACATAGATCAATGGAACAGAATAGAGAGCCCAGAAATGGACCCTCAACTCTATGGTCAACTCATCTTTGACAAAGCAGGAAAGAATGTCCAATGGAAAAAAGACAGTCTCTTCAACAAATGGTGTTGGGAAAATTGGACAGCCACATGCAGAAGAATGAAACTGGACCATTTCCTTACACCACACACAAAAATAGACTCTCAATGGTTGAAAGACCTCAATGTGAGACAGGAGTCCATCAAAATCCTAAAGGAGAACACAGGCAGCAACCTCTTCGACCTCAGCCAAAGCAACTTCTTCCTAGAAGCATCGCCAAAGGCAAGGGAAGCAAGGGCAAAAATGAACTATTGGGACTTCATCAAGATAAAAAGCTTTTGCAAAGCAAAGGAAACCGTCAACAAAACCAAAAGACAACCGACAGAATGGGAGAAGATATTTGCAAATGACATATCAGATAAAGGGCTAGTATCCAAAATCTATAAAGAACTCATCAAACTCAACACCCAAAGAACAAAGAATCCAATCAAGAAATGGGCAGAAGACATGAACAGACATTTTTCCAAAGAAGACATCCAAATGGCCAACAGACACATGAAAAAGTGCTCAATATCGCTCGGCATCAGGGAAATCCAAATCAAAACCTCAATGAGATACCACCTCACACCAGTCAGAATGGCTAAAATTAACAAGTCAGGAAACGACAGATGTTGGCGGGGATGTGGAGAAAGGGGAACCCTCCTACACTGTTGGTGGGAATGCAAGCTGGTGCAGCCACTCTGGAAAACAGTATGGAGGTTCCTCAAAAAGTTGAAAATAGAGCTACCATATGATCCAGCAATTGCACTACTGGGTATTTACCCCAAAGATACAAAAGTAGGGATCCGAAGGGGTACGTGCACCCTGATGTTTATGGCAGCAATGTCCACAATAGCCAAACTGTGGAAAGAGCCAAGATGTCCATCAACAAATGAATGGATAAAGATGTGGTATATATATAGACAATGGAATATTATGCATCCATCAAAAGGAATGAGATCTTGCCGTTTGCAACAACATGGATGGAACTGGAGGGTATTATGCTGAGCGAAATAAGTCAATCAGAGAAAGACATGTATCATATGACCTCACTGATATGAGGAATTCTTAATCTCAGGAAACAAACTGAGGGTTGCTGGAG
>NW_025410709.1:0-4911 GCF_002201575.2 Neomonachus schauinslandi | reverse complement strand
TAAAAAAAAAAAAAAAAAAGAAGATAGCAGGAGGGGAAGAATGAAGGGGGGGATCGGAGGGGGAGATGAACCATGAGAGACAATGGGCTCTGAAAAACAAACTGAGGGTTCTAGAGGGGAGGGGGGTGGGGGATGGGTTAGCCTGGTGATGGGTATTAAAGAGGGCACGTTCTGCATGGAGCACTGGGTGTTATGCACAAAAAATGAATCATGGAACACTACATCAAAAACTAATGATGTAATCTGATTAACATAACAATAAAAAATTTTTTAAAATCCATATTGTAATATTCTTGCAATCTCTAAGGATGGACACCCAAAAGAAACCAAGCAAACCAAACAAAAGCTCAAGGGAATTGTGACTTGTATGGACTGTGGAAGGAAGTTGCAGATCGAAGTGGTAAGCAGAAGAAATTTAATCAAAACAATTGTAACAGCATCAGCAGCCAAATCAATAAAAGGAAATCCAGCAGAAATTTCAACAGGGTTTAACTACAACTCTTGGAATTATAGAAGCTACTAGAAAAAGTAAGTGAGAAAGTCAATGAAATGCACTGTTTAATTCCCTATCTGGCTCTAGCGTTGCTTTTCTTGATTGCATGAAACATTTCTTGAGTAACTTGGGCTTATTTTACAAAATAATAATTCCTCTCTCCCTCTCTATCTTCTTCCTCTCCAATTCCACTCCCCAGGGATTCCTCCTTAATAACAGTTTGGTGTGTAATCCAAACAGGCTTTTCTGTGGCATCGTTCTCCTTATGATAAACAGTTCCTTTAGAGTCAAACCGGAACTAACTATACTTATTAAAAATGGTGAATTTCTATTAACAGGAAACAGCTTTCTTTTCTTTTTTCTTGAGATGGGGAAGGCAGGCATTAAGAGGTAAGACCATTCTAATTTAATTTCTGGGAAATTGAAACCTGAAAGACAGGAACATGTCTAGCCTCGTGTTCCAAGAAATCAAAACTTTAAAAAGAAGGGAATTTTCTGGGCGCCTGGGTGGCTCAGTTGGTTAAGTGACTGCCTTTGGCTCAGGTCATGATCCCGGAGTCCTGGGGTCAAGTCCCGCATTGGGCTCCCGGCTCAACAGGGAGCCTGCTTCTCCCTCTGACCTTCTCCCCTCTCATGCTATTTCTCTCTCTCTCTCAAATAAATAAATAAATAAATAAATGAATGAATGAATGAATGAATGAATGAATGAATAAATAAATAAATAAATAAAATCTTCAAAAAAAAAGAAGAAGGGAATATTCTAGTTTGGTTTTTCAGAGAAATCAAAACTGGGCACTCCTCCTGGACTTACTCTTGTCCTGGGGCTCAGGTTTACTATCCATTTCTTCTCTTCTCCCTTGTCAGGCTGCAGACACCCAAACAGATCAGATGTCCAGGAGCTTTCTCTTCAACACCCCGACTCTGAAGAATCTTCTTATTACCAAGGTAAGTACAGACTGCCTGGAGAGACCTGAGCCATGCCTTTTCCACAGAAAGAATGGTCACTAAAAAGGACCACAAAACTCTAAGATGAAAATCCAGGGGCACCTGGGTGGCTCAGTCAGTTAAGCAACAGACTCTTGATTTTGGTTCAGGTCATGATCTCAGGGTTGTGAGATGGAGCCCCACTTCGGGTCCATACTGATCGTGGAGCCTGCTTAAGATTCTCTCTCTCCCTCTCCCTCTGCTTCCCACCCCCCACCGCCCCAACACTGCTCGCACTCCCTCTTAAAAAAAAAAAGAAAGGAAAAGAAAAGAAGACGAAAAAAGAAAAGAAAGAAAAATCCACTCTGTGGCTACAGACCCTTCTAGATACATCCACTTTAGGCAAGAGAGGCTTCGGTGGGCATGTCACAGCCACACTTTTCCTGAATGACTAAAACAGACAGTGAGGAGAACTGGGACTCACCTTTAGCTGAGGCCAGGGGTCCAAGATGCAGGACTCCAGTCCAGACAATCTGGCAGAGGTCTGAGACTGACAGTGGTGTAGAGGGTAAGAGAGCAGGCTGATCAAAGATCTGGGGAACAAACTTTCCCATGGGATGGGACCGAGTTAGTGCACTGGCGGAAGCAAAGGGTGTTAAGATTCTTGTCAGCTACTGGACTGTTTGATCTCTATGGGAAAGGTTTCCTTGTTTTTCCTAATGTATACACTGTTTCACTTTCAGGAGGCACTTAAGCCATACTGACCTGGGAGACTCTGACCTAGGTGGATTTTTCCAGGTTGTTTTTGCAATTGTGTCAAAATACAATTGGCTAGGGGTGCCTGGGTGGCTCAGTCGGTTAAGCGTCTGCCTTTGGCTCAGGTCATGAAACACGGTTCTGGGATCCAGCCCTGCATGGGGCTCCCTGCTCAGCGGGAAGCCTGCTTCTCCCTCTCCCTCTGCCCCTCCCCCACCTGTGCACACGCGAGCTCTCTCTCTCTTGCTCTCAATCCCTCTATCTCAAATAAATAAAATCTTAAAAAAAATACATTTGGGGGTGCCTGGGTGGCTCAGTTGGTTAGGCGACTGCCTTCAGCTCAGGTCATGATCCTGGAGTTCCTGGATCGAGTCCCGCATCGGGCTCCCTGCTCAGCAGGGAGCCTGCTTCTCCCTCTAACCCTCCCCCCCTCTCATGTACTCTCTCTCTCTCATTCTCACTCTCTCAAATAAATAAATAAATCTTTAAAAAAAAATACATTTGGCTCTTTTCTTCCCCAATATTAATTAAACACACTGGAAAGTGAATTTGCCCAACTTTAACAAGTTCTTTCTTTAAATCCTATTGGAGATGGGGCACAAATGAATATATAATTACGAATAATTCAGCAGGTGGAGAGTAAAGAAATATTTCCTCTGTAATAGGAACATAATCATCTGTAACAACAGATATTTATTTTACTAGAGGCAGGCAACACCTACATATATTCTGGGTGTTTTCTCTAGACATCAATCAACATACTCATTTTTACAACACAAATATGCTTTTCTTACTTCAGCCATAAGTGTAAGATGATTTTTAGACCCAAGTTAAATGAACTGTTTCAATATGTGTGTGAACAACAAACTGCTGGAGACCATAATTAGAGCATTGAGGTGGGAGAAAGAAAGAAATCAGAGGAGGTCATCTAATACTGCTTGTAATTCTGACCAGGCATAACTTTTGTGAACTGAGTCTTCATCTGTGAAATACAAGATCGTATAGCATGATGCTGGGGAGCAGAGCCAGGTCTAAAGATGTGGGTTTCCTCTATCCAGTGTCTTTGTGGACTGCAATTTTCTGAGAGGCCCTCATAACCCTACTTCCCCTCACCACAGACCACTCCTTACATTACCATTTCCAAACCGCACACACTCATTCAGACACACAAACACTCTCTCTGGCTCCCACAACTCAACCCACTTGCGTGGCCCTGACACCAGAGCCCAGGTGTGTGTGTGTGTGTGTGTGTGTGTGTGTGTGTGTGTGTGTGTGTAGACTGATGTTGCCTCAAGTCTTTTTCAAATTAAAAAAACAAAACAAAACCTTCCTGTTACTATCCTAAAATAATGCTTCTCTAGAACACTTTGTGAATATTATCAAACAGATTTTTGTATTTGAGACAATTTTGACTTTCTATTAATTGTTCATGTGATATTTTATAGTAATTAACGGTTTTCTTGTACAATCTTGTATCCTGGGGTAAACCCAATTTGGGTTTGTGTGGTATATGTTTAATAATAGTGATGAAAATAAACTTATATAAGTACAAAGCTGTATGACAAACACTTCTTTTGTTACCCCAGATTTTTGTTACCCCCTTGCCCCAAATTGACAGTTGCTGGCATTTTGCCACAGTTACTTCAAGCCTTCTTAAGATTCAATAAATAAAATATTGTAGATAAATTTGAGGCTCTTTTTGCCTCCCATCTCCAGTTTATTTTTCTCTCCTTTTCTCAGAGGTAACCAATATTCTGAGTTTACTGCATATTTTATGGTCTTTTTCACACACACGGTTTTTTTTTTAATTCTTATGTTAATCCCCATACATTACATCATTAGTTTTAGATGAAGTGTTCCATGATTCATTGTTTGTGCATAACACCCAGTGCTCCATGCAGAATGTGCCCTCCTCAATACCCACCACCAGGCTAACCCATCCTCCCACTCCCCTCCCCTCTAGAACCCTGTTTGTTTCTCAGAGTCCATCGTCTCTCATGGTTCGTCTACACCTCCGATTTTCCCCGCTTCATTCTTCCCCTCCCACTACCTTCTTCTTCTTTTTTTTTTCTTAACATATATTGCATTATTTGTTTCAGAGGTACAGATCTGAGATTCAACAGTCTTGCACAATTCACAGCGCTTACCAGACCACATACCCTCCCCAGTGTCTATTACCCAGTCACCCCATCCCTCCCACCCCAACCCCCACTCCAGCAACCCTCAGTTTGTTTCCTACAATTAAGAATTCCTCATATCAGTGATATCATATGATACATGTCTTTCTCTGTTTGACTTATTTCACTCAACATAATACCCTCCAGTTCCATCCACGTCATTGCAAATGGCAAGATCTCATTCCTTTTGATGGCTGCATAATATTCCATTGTATATATATACCACCTCTTCTTTATCCATTCATCTGTCCATGGACATCTTGGCTCTTTCCACAGTTTGGCTATTGTGGACATTGCTGCTATAAACATCAGGGTGCACGTACCCCTTTGGATCCCTACTTTTGTATCTTTGGGGTAAATACCCAGTAGTGCAATTGCTGGATCATATGGTAGCTCTATTTTCAACTTTTTGAGGAACCTCCATACAGTTTTCCAGAGTGGCTGCACCAGCTTGCATTCCCACCAACAGTGTAGGAGGGTTCCCCTTTCTCTGCATCCCCGCCAACATCTGTCATTTCCTGACTTGTTAATTTTAGCCATTCTGACTGGTGTGAGGTGGTA
>NW_025410708.1:165-6598 GCF_002201575.2 Neomonachus schauinslandi | reverse complement strand
ATGTCTTAATTTGCCCTGAGTGAATGGACTCCCCCATCTGTGGGGTGAGTCATGATGGACTGTAGAGAGAGCTGTTCTGGAAGAAACAGAGATGGTTTGAATTGCCTGATCTGTACTTTGGGGGGTTCAAGGATATTCTCTTCATCCTGTCTTATTGCGATGATCTGAAAAGACACCCTACTCCAGCAGTTCTGTGTGATGTGGGTTCCCCAGTGCAAGAGGAGAGGCTCGCCTTGGCTAAACAGAGCAAGAGGTTGCCAGTCAGGAAGCAAGCACCTTGGGCTTGCAGCCCAGAGGAGGCTGGACCAGGGCTGGGAATGGTCCTGGGGGTAGGCCTGAAAGGAGAATACTTCATGAGACCCCTGGTACTGTGTTCAGTGGTGAGTGGTCTGCTTCCCCTAGAGAGTGCCAGAGTGGATGTGAGAGGACCCCACACCTGCCCCAGGCTGATGAAGTGAGAGGGAGAGACTAGCCTTTGGGCCTTCCAGGTGAGCTGACTACCAGGCTATGCTCCCTTTGTGACTCCACTGTGATGGCTTGGATGAGGGTAAGGGTCATTCCCAAGCTGGCATTTGCAAAAGTGAGTAGGAAGGGGAACTTGTGTCTCATTTCACACCAGTCAGCCCACCAGCTCGGGCTCACCTTTTCTATGAGGCCTGAGCTCCCTCTGCAGCTCCTGGGAGGACGATATCTAGGATGAGGACACTAGTAAGAGGGGCCAACTTGACTTGAGTTTTGAACAAGCCCAACAGCAATGCCAGCCATCTCAGTAAGCCCATCCTTCTTCCACCAACGTAAACAAAATTTCTCAAATGACGTCCATACACAGAACACACTTTTCCTAAAATCTTCCACTCCCAACTAGACTTTGGGTCTGTAGAAAGGCCTCATCCATGCACAGAAATAAATTCAGCAAACAACATGTTTTTAGCTGTCATGTGCCCTCATCTCTAGCTTCTGGTAAGAATGACAGGAAGAGGTGACATTTCCCACAGGTACACTGTAACTTCACGGCTATGTTTGGCCAGCCTTCAGTTTCTTCTTCTGGTTTGAGCACATAACTGGGGCTTCCCATAACTAGCCACACTCTTGTAGACCCACCAACTGCTCACACACCAGAATGAAGAAGATCCAGAGTCACATGACATAACACCCCAAATATGCAAGATGGATAATTAAGAACATTCACCTTGCCAATGTCCAGAAAAATGTCATCTTGAATATGCCACACATTCCAAAGATCGCCAAGATCAATGATGACCTAGGTGTTGGGATTTCCAATGGGTTTGGAAGGAACCATTATAAAAATGCTGCAATAAGCTATTGCAGTTGGGATTGAATGAAATGAAAGTAAGTCTCAGGACAGAATGATATAAAAAAGAACATAATTAACAATTAGAACTGAAAAAATATAACTAAAATTTTTGCAATGCAGTAAATTGGCTCAGTAGGACAATGTAGATGACAGAGGAAAGAGTCAGTACCTTGAAGGTAGAACAACAGAAAGTATCTCATCTGAACAATGGAGAGAGAAAAAAAATCTACAAAAACAAAAATCTATTCATGTCACAAGAATCCCAGAATGAGAAAAAAAGAAAAGGAGGGATTAAAAAGTATTTCAAGGAAAAAAAAGGAAAAAAAAAGGATATTTTAAGAAAACATGGCTGATCATCTCCCAAATTTGACAAAAAACATGAGCCTAAAATTGAAGAACATGAACAAAACCCAAACAGAGGGAACCCCAAGACACCCGTCAAGACACGTGGTATAGACTAAATTTGATCCCCCATCCCACTCACATGTTTCAGTTCTAACCCCTATGAAACTGGACCTGGAACCTTGGGAGGAACATAGGTTGAGTTAGGTCACAAGGTTAGGATTCTCATGATGGGGTTAGCATGCTTATGAGAAGAGACACAGAGAACTTTCACTCTCCATGCACACCTGCAAAGGTTATGTGAGCGCAAAGCCAGAAGGTGGCTATCGACAAAGCTCCAGGAGGATAGGCTTCCTCAGAACCTGATCAAATTGGTCCCTTATGTTGGACTTCTACCCAGCAGAACTGCGAGAAAATGCATTACGGATGTTTAGCCATTTTCTGAACCTAGCATTTGGTGCATTTTTATACAAGACAAGAAAGGAGGATTCATAGGGCATAACACTGGACTTTATCAAGATTAAAACCTTCTGTTGTAGTAAAGATCTTGTTAGGAGGATGAAAAGACAAGCTATAGACTAGGTGAATATATTTGCAAACCACTTATCTGACAAAGCTCTTCTATCTATAATATATAAAAAACCAACACTCAACAGGAGGAGGAAAAAAAAAACTATCAAAATAGCAAATGGGCAAAAGACATGAACAGACATTTCAGCAAAGAGAACATGCACATGGCAAATAAGCACAAGAAAAAAACAGTACATTAGTTGCCATGAGGGAAATATAAAGGAAAAACCTGATTGAGTAATCACTACTACCTACCTTTTACGACAGCTCATTAATATAAAACAGAGTAAAAACATCAAATGTAGGAAAGAGCCAGCTCTCCTCCATTGCTGGTGGGAATGTAAATGGAACAGTCACTCTGGTATGACAGTTTGATATGTTCTGCAAAAGCGAAACATAAATGCGACAACCCAGCACTCACTGTCCTGGACCTTTATTCTAGAGAATGAAAATTTAAGATCCCACAAAACACTGTGCCCAAATATTCACTGTGGGATTATTTGTAGTCTCTAAAGACTGGAAACAAACCAAAATATCCCTCAAAAGGGGTGCAGATGAACAAACTGTGGCATTTCCAACCTAGGGAGCACAACTCAGTGATAAAAAATAATAAAGTTAAGATAACACAAAACGTGGATGGATTCCAGATATATTATCCTGAGTGAAAACAAACCAACAAAAAAACAACATCACTGGTCACAGCTGTAGGAGTCCCCTCATGTAACAAAATGCCAACATATCCAAAGTGTAAAAAACAGGGGTGAATGGCATGGAGGGGATGGCTGGGGAAGTGGTGGGTAACATGAAGGAGATCTTTGTGCTGATAGAGTAGTTCCATACCTGGATTGTGCTGTTGAACATATAAATGTCCATGGCAAAGTGACAGACCTAGACATATCCATCATACCACTGTCAGTTTCCTGGTGCGAATAGTGTCCTGCAGTGATGTAGGATGTTACCTTGGGGCAAAATGAGCCAAGAGTGCCTCTGCAATGGGACATTTCTGTACTATCTGAACCTTCCTGTGCATCACTAAATGTACCTAAATCCCTCCCTACCTATAGTATTGCTCTAGCTTTCAACACACCGCAGAATAGTTCCCTAAAGCTATCAGTCCCACCGTGGCTCCTTGAAGCTCCAAGCTTTCCCAGGACCCTAATGTGTGGGTATTAAGCAGCAGCGTTGGAGGCAGGAGGAACCTGGTGATGCTCTGTGACTGGGCAGGTGCTGGGCTGTGATATGCTGTACGCTAAGGGGCAGAGAAGGCCACGTGTGGGACAGGACAGAGGCAGGACCTAGACTGCTCTCCTCCTGAACCTGCTGTTTTGAGTTTGGGAAGGAACCGACAGGACATGGACCTGGTTCACAGCCTGCCCTCCCTCCTCTGGACAGCATCTGCCCCTGCTCTTGTAGATCCCCTCCCCAACCCTGCCTTCTCCTGCATCCTGCTCACAAAGCCATCCCCCCAAAGTTGCCCACATTTTACAGATGAAGGAATGGGGGATCAAGGGGTGAACTGCTCTGCTTCACACCCCAAAAGTGGGGTCCCAGCACCTCCAAGATCCTGCTGTGTCCAGAAACATGTGTCTGGTAAGTGGGGTCTGAGCAGGTGGCCACTAGAGGTTAGCAGCTCTGGGATCACACTGTGATCCACTTCCCCCTCAAATCCAATTGACCTGGACTCCACCAGCCTCCCCACTGGCTCCTGAAAGCAGCAGCCCTCCTATAAGATCAGACACCATCCATCTTAGAGATACTAACCTCTCTTCTCCCAAGTCCCCCTCATTTTGACCTTCCCTAAGAGAGCTTTTTCATGGCTCTAATCAGTTCATGCCAAGGTGATATGAGCACACTGCCTTGAGCTCCACCAAGGGGCCATGGCTCTAAGCTCTCTTACCTCCACTACAATCACAGGCAGACTGCAGCTCATTAGCATCCACAAGGCACTTGAGCTCCCACATCCTGTGTTGAGGTTAAGGGATAATCTCTAGGGAGAAGACAAACTTGGAACCTTACTTTCCTCCTTCCTCTGTCCAACGAATGGCAGAATCTCAGCTCTGCCTATTAGAGGTAGACACCTTCCTCCATATCCACAGACACCTGAGTATTCCATGCGCACCTGTTCCCACCTATTCCTACCTGTCTCCTTCTCTTCTTTACTCTGTCCATCCACCCGTCCACATGGAGCAGCAAGTAGTAATCTGTGTCTCCCCCAACTTCTGCAGTGCTTCTGTGACTTAGAGCAGAAAACCCACACTCCAGGCTCCTCACTCCATTCTGTACATACCTCACCCACAGGAAATCATCCAGAGGCAGGGAATGGTCCCCTGCTTCTGGACTCCCTCCAGCCTGGTTCCCTCATCTTGTCACATTTACTCTTCAGAGGTCCGCATCACACAGGGACATGCAGTCAGGAAATACTAGCTCTGGTGACCAGAGTTTGGAAACTTCATGCCAGGGTCCAAACTCCAATTTGCCAGAGCATGTGTGATGGGGCTAGGGACATAAATCATTTTTGCAGAAATACCTACAGATGGACATTACATCTTATTTTTTCCTTCCTTCAGAATGGGGATGACCTCAGCAGCTGACCTTGTCTCTGTCTGGTTTGGGAATCAGTGTAATGCTGGCCTCATAGGATAAATTTTTTGGCATTGCTTCCTCTTTAATTTTTTGGAATATTTTGAGAAGTATAGGCATGAACTCACTTCTAAATAATTGGTGGAGTTCACACTAAAGCCTGGAGTTTTCTTTGTTGGAAGTTTTTTTTTTTTTTTAATTCCAAATTTAATTTTATTTGGTCTGTTCAGATTTTATATTTCTGATTCAGTTTTGGAAGATTGTGTGTTTCTAGGATATGTCCATTTTGACTGGGTTGCCCAATTTCTTGACATAAAGTTTTTCATAATATTCTCTCTCTCTCTCTCTCTCTCTCTCTCTCTCTTTTTTTACCTGTTCAAGCACACCCCAAGGAGTAAGCTCTTTTTTAAATTTAAAATCAACTTAGTTAACATATAGTGTATTATTTGTTTCAGGGTAGAATTTCGTGATTTATCAGTGGCATATAGCACCTAGTGCTCAATATATCATGTGCCCTCCTTAGTGCCAATTACCCAGTTATCCTAGCACCCATCCACCTCCCGTCCAGCACCCTCAGTTTGTTCACTACAGTTAAGAGTCTCTAATGGTTTTTCTCCCTGTCTGATTTCATCTGATTTTATTTTTCCTTCCCTTCCCTTCATCTGTTTTGCTTCTTAAATTCCACATATGAGTGAAATCATATGATATTTTTCTTTCTCTGACTCACATTGTTTAGCATAATACCCTCTAGTCCCATCCACATTGTTGCAAATGGCAAGATCTCATTCTTTTGATGACTGAGTAATATTCCATTGTGTATATACAACACATATTCCTTATCCATTCTTCAGTCCATGGACATTTGGGTTTTTTCCACAGTTTGACTGTTGTGGATTTTGCTGCTGTAAACATTGGGGTGCTTGTGCCCCTTCAAATCACTATGTTTGTATCCTTTGGATAAATACCTAGCAGTGCAAGTGAGGAACCTCCATACTGTTTTGGAGAGTGGCTGCACCAGTTTGCATTCCCACCAACGCTGTATAAGAGGGTTCCCCTTCTTCCGCATCGTCGCCAACATCCGTTGTGTATTGAGTTGTTCATCTGAGCCATTCCAACTGGTGTGAGGTGGTATCTCATGGTGGTTTTGATTTGTATTTCCCTGGTGGCAACCGATATTGAGCATTTTTTCTTGTATCTATTGGCCATTTGTATGTCGTCTGTGGAGAAATGTCTGTCCCTGTCTTCTGCCTATTACTTGACTGGATTATTTGGTTTGGGGCGTTGAGTTTGATAACTTCTGTATAAATCTTGGATACTAGCTCTCTATCTGATATAACATTTGCTAATATCTTCTCCCACTCTGTAGGTTGTCTTTTAGTTTTCTCAACTGTTTCCTTGCTGTGCAAAAGCTTTTTATCCCGGGGCGCCTGGGTGGCTCAGTTGGTTAAGCGACTGCCTTCAGCTCAGGTCATGATCCCAGGGTCCTGGGATCGAGTCCCGCATCGGGCTCCCTGCTCTGCGGGGAGCCTGCTTCTCCCTCTCCCACACCCCCTGCTTGTGTTCCCTCTCTCGCTGTATTTCTCTCTGTCAAATAAATAAATAAAATCTTTAAAAAAAAAAAAAAAA
>NW_025410708.1:0-65 GCF_002201575.2 Neomonachus schauinslandi | reverse complement strand
AAAAAAAAAAAAAAAAAAAAAAGCTTTTTATCCCGATGAAGTCCCAATCGTTCACTTTTGCTTTT
>NW_025410707.1:4872-6602 GCF_002201575.2 Neomonachus schauinslandi | reverse complement strand
CACTTGAGATGCCCCAACTGACACAAAAATGAGGTGTCTGTCAAATTTTGCCTAACAAGCTTTATGAGGAAAATAACTTAGTATTGTTATTTTAAACCACTGCCATTTGCACTTCTTGCTATACAACAATATTAACTACAGCATATTTTCATTCCTGGAAGAGGCATGGACCCAAAACTAATACTAAAATTGTGTCATTTTTTTCATAGGATCAGTTTGCAGTCAGAATTCAAAAACAAACCAACAAGGGAAAAGCAAAACAAAACAAAACTCAAACAGTTAGCAGAAAATTAAGGGCCTTGAGAACACAGTTGCTGAAACTAATATAATGCTAAATGTTCATTGAGCTTGAACTAAAAAAAAAAAGAATAAAAACATCACTCATCATCAGGGAAATGCCAATCAACACTACAATGAGATGTTACCTCACACCTGTCAGAATGGCTAAAATCAATAACACAGGAAGTATAAATTGTTGGCGAGGCTGTGGAGGAAAAAGAATCCCTAATGTAGTATTGGTGGGAATGCAAACTGGGGTCGTCACTCTGGAAAACAATATAGAGGTTCTTCAGAAAGTTAAAAACAGAACTACTCTATGATCCAGCAATTGCACCACTAGGTATTTACTCAAAGGATACAAAAATACTAATTTAAAGGGATACATGTACCCCTTTGTTTACGACATCATTATTTATAATTGCCAAGATATGGAAGCAGCCCAAATGTCCATCGATTGATGAACGGATACAGAAGTGGTGTATAGATACAATAGAATATTATTCAGCTATAAATATGAATGTCAACAGATACAAAGTGATTGAAAGTCGCAAATGCATCCCAATGTTTATAGTAGCAATGTCCACCATAGCCAAAATAAGCAAAGAGTCCAGATGTCCATCAACACATGAATGGATAAATGAGAAATGGTATATACCATATATTGTTGTTGTTATATATATATATATTACCCATCTGTCAAAAAGAATGAAGTTTTTCCATTTGCAACAACTGTATAGAACTAGAGGGTATTAGGCTAAGTGAAATAAACCAGTCAGAGAATGAAAATACCATATGATTTCACTCATATGTGGAATTCAAGAAACAAGACAGATGAACATAGGGAAAGGGAGGGGAAAAATAAAATAAGATGAAATCAGAGAGGGAGAGAAACCATTACAGACTTAACAATAGGAAACAAACTGAGGGTTGCTGGAGGGAAGGTGGGTGGGGGGATGGGGTAACTGGGTGCTGGGCATTAAGGAGGGCACTTGATGGAATGAGCACTGGGTGTTATATGCAACTGATGAATCACTAAACTCTACCTCTGAAACTAATAATACACTATCTGTTAATTAATTGATTTTAAATAAGATTTTAAAAAGAATGAAATCTTGCTATTTGCAGCAAATGGATGGAGCTAAAGAATATAATACTAAACAAATTAAATGAGTCAGAGAAAGACAAGTATCATACGATTGCACCCATATGTGGAATTTAATAAACAAAAAAATGCACAAAGGGGAAAATTAGAAAGAAACAGACTTAATTATAGAAAACGAACTGATGGTAACCCGAGGACAGGTGGGTGGGTGGATGGGTGAAATATGCAAAAGGAATTAAGAGTACATTTACTTTGATGAGCACTGAGTAATATACAGAATTGTTTTTGTTTTGTTTTGTTTAGAACTGTTTCATCACTATATTGTACATCAGAAACTAATATAACTTGG
>NW_025410707.1:0-4862 GCF_002201575.2 Neomonachus schauinslandi | reverse complement strand
AAGTAACTTTCTCCATTAAAGATAGTAATAAAAATGCTTGAAGCATGTGTTTTCTATATCAATATTCAATGCTTAGAGATTATCCATTAGTCATATCTTTAGAAAGAAAATCAAAGTTTCTATCCATCAAGAGTGGAAAGTGGATTTTTCCAAACCTCCAATGAAAATAAAAAAAAAGTTTTACAGGTATTTGTTTTATAAATACATACATCCAGAAATGTACTGTTCCCTCCCATGAAAAATTCTAAGAACTTATAAAAATTGACTTTTATAATACAATCACGTTATATGGGATCTATCCATATAACTTTTCTATTTCATGAAACAGTAAAATTATAATTCCAAGGTTACAAGCAGTTATCAAAAATTCATAAAAAATTATAGGCAAAATGGGTACAGGTGTTCAAGAGGTAAAAATTCTAGTTATATGATACATAAGTTAAAAATCAGTAAGTCCTGCGATGTAATGTAGAGCATGGTGACTGTAGCTAACAATGGTCTGTTGTAAATAAGAAAGTGGCTGAGAGTGTAGGTTTTAGTAGTTCTCATCATAACAAAATGAATTGTAGCTCTGTGTGGTGACAGATAATAACTAAACTTATTTTGATAATTGTTTTATAATATATAGATATATCAAATTTTTATGCAGTACACCTAAGAACAGTAGAATTATATCAATTATACCTCAATAAAACAGAAACATAAACCAATGTATTTTAGTATTTAATAAATCATATATTATTATGTATTTTAATATACTAATACATTATGTAACTTATTTGATATACTCAATGCATTAAATATTATTTAGTAAGAATAACATTTATTAAGAGTTATTGAAGAACTAGCATTCGGTTTCTATTAATATGAGTTTTAAATAATGAAAACACTTCCCTTTGAAATCCACCATCCCTGTTTTCTTGCACAATGATGTAAACAAATATTGCATGTAAGAACCTCCATACATCAATTGCATCCCTGTCCTAGTACTCCTGGATCTTTTTTGTATTGTGAATGTCTGAGTGAGAGGGCTACACCTCTGTACAGAGAAAGTGATGTAGAGGGGCCAAAAACAATCCAGCAGGCACAAGCAACTTCTGTTTTTGCCCCCTTTCAAACTTAATTGAGAGGGAATTTGGGAAACAAAATGTCAGAACTACATTAAATCCCAAACCAGTACAACGACATGCATCACTCTGCCCTCACCTGGACGTTTCGAAGAAAAAAACAAAACTTTTCGGAACTCCACTTGAAATATCCATTGTTCATTGAATAGTTTGTTTTGAAACCTTTGTTACTGAAGTGAGAAATATATATACATACACTTATATATACATTAGTTGTGGTACAATGAAAGTACTCATCCTTTCTAGAAGCAAACACAAAATATTTAATGTGTGTATTAAAATTGTGTCTTGTTTTAGGTACACATATAGGGTTACATTTTGGAACATTTTTAGCATTTTATCCTAAAAATTAGTGCAAAGAAGAAAAATATTTTTTAAGACTTTATTTTTTAAGACTTTATTTGTTATTAATTGCCTTATATAAGTAGTTGCTCCCATGTTAGAGGCATAGATATTTACAATTGTTAGATCTTCTTGTTGGATAGACCCGTTAAGTAGGATATAGTGTCCTTCCTCATCTCTTATAATCTTTGGTTTAAAATCTAATTTGTCTGATATAAGGATTGCCATACCAGCTTTCTTTTGGTGTCCATTAGCATTGGAAATGGCTTTCCACCCCCTCACTTTTGATCTGGGGGTGTCTTTGGGTCTAAAAAGAGTCTCTTGTAGACAGCATATCAATGGGTCTTGTTTTTTAATCCAATCTGATAGCCTATGTCTTTTGATTGGGGCATTTAGCCCATTTACATTCAGGGTAACTACTGAAAGATAGGAATTTAGTGCCATTGTATTGCCTGTAAGGTGACTGTTACTGTATATTGTCTGTGTTCCTTTCTGGTCTATGTTGCTTTTAGGCTCTCTCTTTGCTTAGAGGATCCCTTTCAAGATTTCTTTAGGGCTGGTTTTGTGTTTGCAAATTCCTTTAGTTTTTCTTTGTCCTGGAAGCTTTTTATCTCTCCTATTTTCAATGACAGCCTAGCTGGATATAGTATTCGTGGCTGCATACTTTTCTCATTTAGTGCTCTGAATATATCATGCCAGTTCTTTCCGGCCTGCCAGGTCTCTGTGGATAGGTCTGTTGCCAATCTAATATTTCTACCATTGTAGGTTACAGACCTCTTGTCCCGAGCTGCCTTCAGGATTTTCTCTTTGTCTCTGAGACTCATAAGTTTTACTATTAGATGTCGGGGTGTTGACCTATTTTTATTGATTTTGAGAGGGGTTCTCTGTGCCTCCTGGATTTTGATGCCTATTTCCTTCCCCAAATTAGGGAAGTTCTCTGCTGTAATTTGCTCCAATATACCTTCTGCCCCTTTTCCCTCTTTCTTCTTCTTCTGGGATCCCAATTATTCTAATATTGTTTTGTCTTATGGTATCACTTATCTCTCGAATTCTGCCCTCGTGATCCAGTAGTTGGTTATCTCTCTTTTTCTCAGCTTCTTTATTTTCCAACATTTGGTCTTCTATATCACTAATTTTTTCTTCTGCCTCATTTATCCTAGCAGTTAGAGCTCCATTTTTGATTGCACCTCATTAATAGCCTTTTTGATTTTGACTTGGTTAGATTTTAGTTCTTTTATTTCTCCAGAAAGGGTTTCTCTAATATCTCCCATGCTTTTTTCAAGCCCAGCTAGTATCTTTAAAATCATGATTCTGAACTCTAGGTCCAGCATTGTACTAATGTCCATATTGAGTAGGTGATTTTTTTCATCTTGTCATTTTGTGCAGAGCACAATAGATGAATGAGAGAACAAAATGCTAAGAGAGTAACAATGACCCCAGAAACATATACACTAAACAAATCAGAAAAGACCTGAAACTGGGGGAAAAGAAAGGGAAAGAAAAAAGAAAAAAAAAGAAAAAGATTAAAAAAAAAACAGATATGATCAAATATGATCAGGCTGGTTCATAGATCAGTGCCACACACTAGATTTTGGGTGTATTTTGGTCTGTTAGAAGAAACTGCCTCCCAAAAGTTTAAAGAAAGAAAAACTTACATATGTACAAAAATAAGGTTAAATATGATGAAGCAATGGAATATGACTGGAAAGATGAAAATTATAAAAGAATTGATAAGAAGTTGTTTGAAAAAAGAAAGAAGAGGAATAAAAAAAAAGAGGGCGAGAATGTGATCAGGCAGGAGACTAGAACAAAGCCATACACTAGAGATTTAGGGTATATTTTGGTCTGTTAGAAGCAACTGTATCCCAAAATCTTAGAGAGAACAACATATATATACATATATATATGTATATATATACCAAAAATAATGTTAAACTACTATGAAGGGATAGAATATGACTCTTAAATGAAAAATATTTTTTTTTTTAAAAAAAGGGAATGATAAGTTGTTGGTTGAAACGCGGAAAAAGAAAAAAATTTTAAAAAAGCAAAAGAAAAAAAAGAAAATTAAAAATATTCCATTTGAAAGGCCTAAGAATCATGGGAAAAAAGCCATGAAATCCATGTGCTGTGTTCCCCTAGTGCTGGAGATCTGCCATTCTCATTGATTGGTAAACTTGGTCATGGCTGGCTGATTTTTTTTTTAAGATTTTATTTATTTATTTGATGGAGAGAGATACAGTGAGAGAGGGAACACAAGCAGGCGGAGTGGGAGAGGGAGAAGCAGGCTTCCGGAGGAGCAGGGAACCTGATGCGGGACCCTGGGATCATGACCTGAGCCGAAGGCAGACGCCTAACGACTGAGCCACCCAGGTGCCCCTCGGCTGGCTGTTCTTGCTGATCTTTTGGCGAAGGGTCCTGTTGCCAAGGTTCTCAAATGTCTTTTCCCGAGGAGTAATTACCCTGCCCTTGCTGGGGGCAGCACTAAGTAATCTGCTCGGGTTTGCTCTCAGGAGCTTTTGTTCCCTGCAAGCTTTCTGTACAGCTTTGGAGGCAGAGAGTGAAAATGGTGGCCTCCCAATCTCCGCCCCAGAGGAGCTGAGAACTCGGGGCCCCACTCCTCAGTGAGCCCCCAGAAAAAAGCAGTCAATCACTCCCATCTCCCCAGTCTCTGGCTGCACCCTGTGATCACTCGGCCTGTGATGGAGCGTTTCTATCTCTGGCACCTGACCCCGGGTGGAGTCTCCGAACCCAGCAGATTCCTGAGGTGGCTCCTGCGCTGCTCCTCCCGGGGGAGAAAGGGGAGTCTCCCCGGATCTGCCACTTGTTGGGTCCCTGCTGGAGGAGCAGTTGCCCAACTGTGCCCCGAATCACAGTTTATGGCAACCCTGAGCTGAGAGCTGACTCCTTGGCTCTGTCTCTGCAGCCAGCTTCCCCGCTCTGATACCTGGGAGCTCGGCCGCACTCAGGCACCCCCGGTCTTTCTGTGACTCCGAGGGTCTTGAGACCACACTGTCCCACAAGGGTTCCACCCCCCGCTTGGCCACTGGAGCAACGTCCCTCAGCGGAGCCGACTTCTCAAAGTTCCAATTTTGTGCTCGGCTGCTCTATCACTTGCCAGAAGCGGCCAACAGAAACCCCTCCCCCGCCATCTATCCTCCCAAATATCACCTCGGATTCACTTCTCCACACATCCTACCTTCCAGAAAGCAGTGGCTTTTCTGTTCAGAGAATTGCTGCTATCCTTCTCTTCGATATCCTGTTGAGTTCGTAGATGTTCAGAGTGGTTTGATCCCTATCTAGCTGAATTCTAGGACCAGACAAAATTTTGATCTCCTACTCCTCCGCCATCTTGCTCCTCCGCTGCAATCTATCTTATTTAGTGAATGGTTT
>NW_025410706.1:0-6605 GCF_002201575.2 Neomonachus schauinslandi | reverse complement strand
GATTAAGAATTCCTCATATCAGTGAGGTCATATGATACATGTCTTTCTCTGTTTGACTTATTTCGCTCAACATAATACCCTCCAGTTCCATCCACGTCGTTGCAAATGGCAAGATCTCATTCCTTTTGATGGCTGCATAATATTCCATTGTATATATATATACCACATCTTCTTTATCCATTCATCTGTCGATGGACATCTTGGCTCTTTCCACAGTTTGGCTATTGTGGACATTGCTGCTATAAACATCGGGGTGCACGTACCCTTTCGGATCCCTACTTTTGTATCTTTGGGGTAAATACCCAGTAGTGCAATTGCTGGATCATATGGTAGCTCTATTTTCAACTTTTTGAGAAACCTCCATACTGTTTTCCAGAGTGGCTGCACCAGCTTGCATTCCCACCAACAGTGTAGGAGGGTTCCCCTTTCTCCGCATCCCTGCCAACATCTGTCGTTTCCTGACTTGTTAATTTTAGCCATTCTGACTGGTGTGAGGTGGTATCTCATTGAGGTTTTGATTTGGATTTCCCTGATGCCGAGCGATATTGAGCACTTTTTCATGTGTCTGTTGGCCATTTGGATGTCTTCTTTGGAAAAATGTCTGTTCATATCTTCTGCCCATTTCTTGATTGGATTCTTTGTTCTTTGGGTGTTGAGTTTGATGAGTTCTTTATAGATTTTGGATACTAGCCCTTTATCTGGTATGTCATTTGCAAATATCTTCTCCCATTCTGTCGGTTGTCTTTTGGTTTTGTTGACTGTTTCCTTTGCTTTGCAAAAGCTTTTTATCTTGATGAAGTCCCAATAGTTCATTTTTGCCCTTGCTTCCCTTGCCTTTGGCGAAGTTTCTAGGAAGAAGTTGCTTCGGCTGAGGTCAAAGAGGATGCTGCCCGTGTTCTCCTTTAGGATTTTGATGGACTCCTGTCTCACATTGAGGTCTTTCAACCATTTGGAGTCTATTTTTGTGTGTGGTGTAAGGAAATGGTCCAGTTTCATTCTTCTGCATGTGGCTATCCAATTTTCCCAACACCATTTGTTGGAGAGACTGTCTTTTTGCCATTGTACATTCTTTCCTGCTTTGTCAAAGATGAGTTGACCATAGAGTTGAGGGTCCATTTCTGGGCTCTCTATTCTGTTCCATTGATCTATGTGTCTGTTTTTGTGCCAGTACCATACTGTCTTGATGATGACAGCTTTGTAATAGAGCTTGAAGTCTGGAATTGTGATGCCGCCGGCTTTGCTTTTCTTTTTCAACATTCCTCTGTCTATTCGGGGTCTTTTCTGGTTCCATACAAATTTTAGGATAATTTGTTCCATGTCTTTGAAAAAAGTGGATGGTATTTTGATGGGGATTGCATTGAATGGGTAGATTGCTCTAGGTAGCATTGACATCTTCACAATATTTGTTCTTCCAATCCATGAGCATGGAATATTTTTCCATTTCTTTGTGTCTTCCTCAATTTCTTTCATGAGTATTTTATAGTTTTCTGAGTACAGATCCTTTGTCTCTTTGGTTAGATTTATTCCTAGGTATCTTATGGTTTTCGGTGAAATTGTAAATGGGATCAACTCCTTAATTTCTCTTTCTTCTGTCTTGTTGTTGGTGTATAGGAATGCCACTGATTTCTGTGCATTGATTTTATATCCTGCCACTTTACTGAATTCCTGTATGACTTCTAGCAGTTTTGGGGTGGAGTCTTTGGGGTTTTCCACATAAAGTATCATATCATCTGCAAACGGTGAGAGTTTGACTTCTTCTTTGCCAATTTGGATGCCTTTTATTTCTTTTTGTTGTCTGATTGCTGTGGCTAGGACTTCCAATACTATGTTGAATAGCAGTGGTGATAGTGGACATCCCTGCCATGTTCCTGACCTTAGGGGGAAAGCTCTCAGTTTTTCCCCATTGAGAATGATATTCGCTGTAGGTTTTTCATAGATGGCTTTAATGATATTGAGGTATGTACCCTCTATGCCTATACTCTGAAGAGTTTTGATCAAGAAAAGATGCTGTACTTTGTCAAATGCTTTTTCTGCATCTATTGAGAGGATCATATGATTCTTGTTCTTTCTTTTGTTAATGTATTGTATCACACTGATTGATTTGCAGATGTTGAACCAACCTTGCAGCCCAGGGATAAATCCCACTTGATCGTGGTGAATAATCCTTTTAATGTACTGTTGGATCCTATTGGCTAATATTTTGGTGAGAATTTTTGCATCCATGTTCATCAGGGATATTGGTCTGTAATTCTCCTTTTTGATGGGGTCTTTGTCTGGTTTTGGATCAAGGTAATGCTGGCCTCATAAAATGAGTTTGGATGTTTTCCTTCCATTTCTATTTTTTGGAACAGTTTCAGAAGAATAGGTATTAATTCTTCTTTAAATGTTTGGTAGAATTCCCCTGGGAAGCCATCTGGCCCTGGGCTTTTGTGTTTTGGGAGATTTTTGATGACTGCTTCAATTTCCTTAGTGGTTATAGGTCTGTTCAGGTTTTCTATTTCTTCCTGGTTCAGTTTTGGTAGTTGATACATCTCTAGGAATGCATCCATTTCTTCCAGGGTATCTAATTTGCTGGCATAGAGTTGCTCATAATATGTTCTTATAATTGTTTGTATTTCTTTGGTGTTGGTTGTGATCTCTCCTCTTTCATTCATGATTTTGTTGATTTGGGTCATTTCTCTTTTCTTTTTGATAAGTCTGGCCAGGGGTTTATCAATCTTGTTAATTCTTTCAAAGAACCAGCTCCTAATTTCGTTGATCTGTTCTACTGTTCTTTTAGTTTCTATTTCATTGATTTCTGCTCTGATCTTTATTATTTCTCTTCTCCTGCTGGGTTTAGGCTTTATTTGCTGTTCTTTCTCCAGCTCCTTTAGGTGGAGGATTAGCTTGTGTACTTGAGACCTTTCTTGTTTCTTGAGAAAGGCTTGTATTGCTATACACTTTCCTGTTAGGACTGCCTTTGCTGCATCCCAAAGATTTTGAACAGTTGTGTTTTCATTTTCATTGGTTTCCATGTATTTTTTTAATTCTTCTTTAATTTCCTGGTTGACCCATTCATTCTTCAGTAGGATGCTCTTTAGCCTCCATGTATTTGAGTTCTTTCCGACTTTCCTCTTGTGATTGAGTTCTAGTTTCAAAGCATTGTGGTCTGAAAATAGGCAGGGAATGATCCCAATCTTTTGGTACCGGTTGAGACCTGATTTATGACCTAGGATGTGATCTATTCTGGAGAATGTTCCATGGGGACTAGAGAAGAATGTGTATTCCGTTGCTTTGGGATGGAATGTTCTGAATATGTCTGTGAAGTCCATTTGGTCCAGTGTGTCATTTGAAGTCTTTATTTCCTTGTTGATCTTTTGCTTAGACGATCTGTCCATTTCAGTGAGGGGGGTGTTAAAATCCCCCACTATTATTGTATTGTTGTCGATGTGTTTCTTTGCTTTTGTTATTAATTGCCTTATATAATTGGCTGCTCCCATGTTAGGGGCATAGATATTTACAATTGTTAGATCTTCTTGTTGGATAGACCCTTTAAGTAGGATATAATGTCCTTCCTCATCTCTTATTACAGTCTCTTGTTTAAAATCTAATTTGTCTGATATAAGGATTGCCGCCCCAGCTTTCTTTTGGTGTCCATTAGCATGGTAAATGGTTTTCCACCCCCTCACTTTCAATCTGGGGGTGTCTTTGGGTCTAAAATGAGTCTCTTGCAGACAGTATATCGATGGGTCTTGTTTTTAATCCAGTCTGATAGCCTGTGTCTTTTGATTGGGGCATTTAGCCCATTTACATTCAGGGTAACTATTGAAAGATAGGAATTTAGTGCCATTGTATTGCCTGTAAGGTGACTGTTACCGTATATTGTCTGTGTTCCTTTCTGGTCTATGTTGCTTTTAGGCTCTCTCTTTGCTTAGAGGACCCCTTTCAAGATTTCCTGTAGGGCTGGTTTCTTGTTTGCAAATTCCTTTAGTTTTTGTTTGTCCTGGAAGCTTTTTATCTCTCCTTCAATTTTCAATGACAGCCTAGCTGGATAGAGTATTCTTGGCTGCATATTTTTCTCATTTAGTGCTCTGAATATATCCTGCCAGTCCTTTCTGGCCTGCCAGGTCTCTGTGGATAGGTCTGTTGCCAATCTAATGTTTCTACCATTGTAGGTTACATACCTCTTCTCCCGAGCTGCTTTCAGGATTTTCTCTTTGTCTATGAGACTCGTAAGTTTTACTATTAGATGTCGGGGTGTTGACCTATTTTTATTGATTTTGAGGGGGGTTCTCTGTGCTTCCTGGATTTTGATGCCTGTTTCCTTCCCCAAATTAGGGAAGTTCTCTGCTATAATTTGCTCCATTATACCTTCTGCCCCTCTCTCTCTTTCTTCTTCTGGGATCCCAATTATTCTAAAGTTGTTTCGTCTTATGGTATCGCTTATCTCTCGAATTCTGCCCTCGTGATCCAGTAGTTGTTTATCTCTCTTTTTCTCATCTTCTTTATTTTCCATCATTTGGTCTTCTATATCACTGATTCTCTCTTCTGCCTCATTTATTCTAGCAGTTAGTGCCCCCATTTTTTATTGCACCTCATTAATAGCCTTTTTGATTTCTACTTGGTTAGATTTTAGCTCTTTTACTTCTCCAGAAAGGGTTTCTCTAATAACTTCCATATTTTTTTCAAGCCCAGCTAGTATCTTTAAAGTCATGATTCTGAACTCTAGATCTGACATCGTACTAATGTCCGTACTGAGTAGGTCCCTGGCAGTCGGTACTACCTCTTGTTCTTTTTGTTGAGGTGATTTTTTCCGTCTTGTCATTTTGTGCAGAGGAGAATAGATGAATGAGAGAACAAAATGCTAGCAGAGTAACCACGTCCCCAGAATATATACTCTAAACAAATCAGAAAAGACCTGAAGCAGTGGAAAAAGAAACGGAAAGAGAGAAAAAAGAAAAAGAAAAAAAGAAAAAGATAAAGATAAAAACATGCAAAAACAAACAAAACAACAACAACAACAAAATCCAGAATGTGATCAAATATGATCAGGCTGGTATATAGATCAGTGCCACACACTAGATTTGGGGTGTATTTTGGTCTGTTAGAAGAAAGTGCCTCCCAAAATTTTAAAGAAAGAAAAACTTACATATGTACAAAAATAAGGGTTGATATGATGAAGGGATGAAATATGACTGTAAAGATGGAAATAATAAAAAAATTTTATAAAAGGAATTGATAAGAAGTTGTTTGAAAAAAGAAAGAAGAGGATTTAAAAAAAGAAAAAAAAAAGGAAGAGAATGTGATCAGGCAGGGGAGTAGAAAAAAACATATACTAGAGATTTAGGGTATATTTTAATCTGTTAGAAGAAACTATCTCAAAATTTTAAAGAGAGAACAACTTATATATATATGCCAAAAATACGGGTAACTAGTATGAAGGGATAGAATATGACTCTAAAAATGAAAAATAAAAATGTTTTTTTAAAAAAAGTGATTGATAAGATGTTGGTTGAAAAAGGGAAAAAGAAAAATTCAAAGAAAAAAAAAACAGTTAAAAAAAATTAACTTTGAAAGACTAAAGGATCATGGTAAAAAAGCCATGAATTCTATGTGCAGTATTCCCCTAGTACTGGAGTTCTGCCGTTCTCATTGATCGGTAAACTTGGTCTTGGCTGGCTGTTCTTGCTGATCTTCTGGGGAGGGGCCTGTTGCCGTGGTTTCCAAATGTCTCTGCCGGAGGCGGAATTGCCCCGCCCTTGCCCCCTCCCGGCTAAGTAATCTGCTCGGGTTTGCTCTCCGGGGCTTTTGTTCCCTGCGAGCTTTCCGTACAGCTTTGGAGGCGGAGAGTGAAAATGGCGGCCTCCCAATCTCCGGCCTGGAGGAGCCGAGAACTCAGGACCCCGCTCCTCAGTGAGCCCCCAGAGAAAAGCCGCCAGTCACTCCCGGCTCCCCGGTCTCCAGCCGCACTCCGTGCTCACCCGGCCTGTGACCGCGCATTTCTATCTCTGGCACCCGACCCGTTGTGGAGTCTCCAAACCCAGCAGATCCCTGCAGTGCACTCCCGCGCTGCTCCTCCCGGGGGAGGAAGGTGAGTCTCCCCGGATCTGCCGCTCGCTGGGTCCCTGCTGGAGGAGCAGGGCCCGACTGTGCCGCGGATCACAGTTTATGGCAACCCCGAGCTGAGAGCCCGCACCTGGGCTCCGCCTCTGCAGCCGGCTTCCCTGCTCCGTTACCTGGGAGCTCTGCCACACTCAGGCACCCCCGGTCTTTCTGTGACCCGTGGGTCCTGAGACCACACTGTCCCGGAGGGTTCCACCCCCTGCTTAGCCACCAGAGTGACGTCCCTCAGTGGAGCAGACTTTTAAAAGTTCCGATTTTGTGCTCCGCGGCTCTATCACTTGCCAGAAGCGGCCGCCGGAGGCCCCTCCCCCGCCGTCTATCCTCCCGAATATCGCCTCGGATTCACTTCTCCGCACGTCCTACCTTCCAGAAAGTGGTCGCTTTTCTGATGAGAGAGTTGTTGCTCTTCTTTTCTTCGATCTCCTGTTGAGTTTGTAGGTGTTCAGAATGGTTTGATCCCTATCCAGCTGAATTCCTGAGAGGAGACGAAATCCAGGTCTCCT
>NW_025410705.1:0-6608 GCF_002201575.2 Neomonachus schauinslandi | reverse complement strand
CCCTCCCACCCCACCCCCCACTCCAGCAACCCTCAGTTTGTTTCCTACAGTTAAGAATTCCTCATATCAGTGAGATCATGTGATACATGTCTTTCTCTGTTTGACTTATTTCGCTCAACATAATACCCTCCAGTTCCATCCAAGTCGTTGCAAATGGCAAGATCTCATTCCTTTTGATGGCTGCATAATATTCCATTGTGTATATATATACAACACATCATCTTTATCCATTCATCTGTCGATGGACATCTTGGCTCTTTCCCCAGTTTGGCTATTGTGGACATTGCTGCTAGAAACATCGGGGTGCATGTACCCC
This sequence comes from Neomonachus schauinslandi, assembly GCF_002201575.2. Taxonomy (NCBI): domain Eukaryota; kingdom Metazoa; phylum Chordata; class Mammalia; order Carnivora; family Phocidae; genus Neomonachus; species Neomonachus schauinslandi. Next base: position 6,292 of record NW_025410705.1, on the reverse strand, counting down.
TTCGGACCCCTACTTTTGTATCTTTGGGGTAAATACCCAGTAGTGCAATTGCTGGATCATATGGTAGCTCTATTTTCAAGCTCTATTTTCAAGCTTCTAGCTTCCATTCCCATCAACAGTGGAGGAGGGTTCCCCTTTCTCTGCATCCCCACCAACATCTCTTGTTTCCTGACTTGTTAATTTTAGCCATTCTGACTGGTGTGAGGTGGTATCTCATTGAGGTTTTGATTTGGATTTCCCTGATGCCGAGCGATATTGAGCACTTTTTCATGTGTCTGTTGGCCATTTGGATGTCTTCTTTGGAAAAATGTCTGTTCATGTCTTCTGCCCATTTCTTGATTGGATTCTTTGTTCTTTGGGTGTTGAGTTTAATGAGTTCTTTATACATTTTGGATACTAGCCCTTTATCTGATATGTCATTTGCAAATATCTTCTCCCATTCTGTCGGTTGTCTTTTGGTTTTGTTGACTGTTTCCTTTGCTTTGCAAAACCTTTTTATCTTGATGAAGTCCCAATTGTTCATTTTTGCCCTTGCTTCCCTTGCCTTTGGCGATGTTTCTAGGATGAAGTTGCTTCGGCTGAGGTCAAAGAGGTTGCTGCCTCTGTTCTCCTTCAGGATTTTGATGGACTCCTGTCTCACATTGAGGTCTTTCAACCATTTGGAGTCTATTTTTGTGTGTGGTGTAAGGAAATGGTCCAGTTTCATTCTTCTGCATGTGGCTATCCAATTTTCCCAACACCATTTGTTGAAGAGACTGTCTTTTATCCATTGGACATTCTTTCCTGCTTTGTCAAAGATGAGTTGACCATAGAGTTGAGGGTCCATTTCTGGGCTCTCTATTCTGTTCCATTGATCTATGTGTCTGTTTTTGTGCCAGTACCATGCTGTCTTGATGATGACAGCTTTGTAATAGAGCTGGAAGTCCGGAATTGTGATGCCGCCGGCTCTGCTTTTCTTTTTCAACATTCCTCTGGCTATGCAGGATCTTTTCTGGTTCCATACAAATTTTAGGATTATTTGTTCCATTTCTTTGAAAAAAGTGGATGGTATTTTGATGGGGATTGCATTGAATGTGTAGATTGCTCTGGTAGCATTGACATCTTCAAAATATTTGTTCTTCCAATCCATGAGCATGGAATGTTTTTCCATCTCTTTGTGTCTTCCTCAATTTCTTTCATGAGTATTTTATTGTTTTCTGAGTACAGATCCTTTGTCTCTTTCGTTAGATTTATTCCTAGGTATCTTATAGTTTTGGGTGCAATTGTAAATGGGATCAACTCCTTAATTTCTCTTTCTTCTGTCTTGTTGTTGCTGTATAGGAATGCCACTGACTTCTGTGCATTGATTTTATATCCTGCCACTTTAATGAATTCCTGTATGAGTTCTAGGAGTTTTGGGGTGGAGTCTTTGGGGTTTTCCACATAAAGTATCATATCATCTGCAAAGAGTGAGAGTTTGACTTCTTCCTTGCCAGTTTGGATGCCTTTGATTTCTTTTTGTTATCTGATTGCTGTGGCTAGGACTTCCAATACTATGTTGAATAGCAGTGGTCATAGTGGACATCCCTGCCACATTCCTGACCTTAGGGGGAAAGCTCTCAGTTTTTCCCCATTGAGAATGATATTCGCTGTAGGTTTTTCATAGATGGCTTTTATGATATTGAGGTATGTACCCTCTATGCCTATACTCTGAAGAGTTTTGATCAAGAAAGGATGCTGTTCTTTGTCAAAAGCCTTTTCTGCATCTATTGAGAGGATCATGTGATTTTTGTTCTTTCTTTTGTTAATGTATTGTATCACATTGATTGATTTGCAGATGTTGAACCAACCTTGCAGCCCAGGGATAAATCCCACTTGGTCATGGTGAATAATCCTTTTAATGTACTGTTGGATCCTATTGCCTAGTATTTTGGTGAGAATTTTTGCATCCATGTTCATCAGGGATATTGGTCTCTAATTCTCCTTTTTGATGGGGTCTTTGTCTGGTTTTGGGATCAAGGTAATGCTGGCCTCATAAAATGAGTTTGGAAGTTTTCCTTCCATTTCTATTTTTTGGAACAGTTTCAGAAGAATAGGTATTAATTATTTTTGAAATGTTTGGTAGAATTCCCCTGGGAAGCCATCTGGCCCTGGGCTTTTGTTTTTTGGGAGATTTTTGATGACTGCTTCAATTTCCTTAGTGGTTATAGGTCTGTTCAGGTTTTCTATTTCTTCCTGGTTCAGTTTTGGTAGTTGATACATCTCTAGGAATGCCTCCATTTCTTCGAGGTTATCTAATTTGCTGGCATAGAGTTGCTCATAATATGTTCTTATATTTGTTTGTATTTCTTTGGTGTTGGTTGTGATCTCTCCTCTTTCATTCATGATTTTGTTGATTTGGGTCATTTCTCTTCTCTTTTTGATATGTCTGGCCAGGGGTTTATCAATCTTGTTAATTCTTTCAAAGAACCAGCTCCTAGTTTCGTTGATCAGTTCTATTATTCTTTTAGTTTCTATTTCATTGATTTCTGCTCTGATCTTTATTATTTCTCTTCTCCTGCTGGTTTTAGGCTTTATTTGCTGTTGTTTCTCCAGCTCCTTTAGGTGGAGGGTTAGGTTGTGTACTTGAGACCTTTCTTGTTTCTTGAGAAAGGCTTGTATTGCTATATACTTTCTTCTGAGGACTGCCTTTGCTGCTTCCCAAAGATTTTGAATAGTTGTGTTTTCATTTTCATTGGTTTCCATGTATTGTTTTAATTCTTCTTTAATTTCCTGGTTGACCCATTCATTCCTCAGTAGGATGCTCTTTAGCCTCCATGTATTTGAGTTCTTTCCGACTTTCCTCTTGTGATTGAGTTCTAGTTTCAAAGCATTGTGGTCTGAAAATAGGCAGGGAATGATCCCAATCTTTTGGTACCGGTTGAGACCTGATTTATGACCTAGGATGTGATCTATTCTGGAGAATGTTCCATGGGGACTAGAGAAGAATGTGTATTCCGTTGCTTTGGGATGGAATGTTCTGAATATGTCTGTGAGGTCCATTTGGTCCAGTGTGTCATTTAAAGTCTTTATTTCCTTGTTGATCTTTTGCTTAGATGATCTGTCCATTTCAGTGAGGGGGGTGTTAAAGTCCCCCATATTACTGTATTGTTGTCGATGTGTTTCTTTGCTTTTGTTATTAATTGCCTTATATAATTGGCTGCTCCCATGTTAGGGGCATAGATATTTACAATTGTTAGATCTTCTTGTTGGATAGATCCTTTAAGTAGGATATAATGCCCTTCCTCATCTCTTATTAGAGTCTTTGTTTTAAAATCTAATTTGTCCTATATAAGGATTGCCACCTCAGCTTTCTTTTGGTGTCCATTAGCATAGTAAATGGTTTTCCACCCCCTCACTTTCAATCTGGGGGTGTCTTTGGTTCTAAAATGAGTCTCTTGCAGACAGCATATCGATGGGTCTTGTTTTTTAATCCAATCTGACAGCCTGTGTCTTTTGATTGGGGCATTGAGCCCATTTACATTCAGGGTAACTATTGAAAGATAGGAATTTAGTGCCATTTTATTGTCTGTAAGGTGACTGTTACCGTACATTGTCTGTGTTCCTTTCTGATCTACGTTCCTTTTAGGCTCTCTCTTTGCTTAGAGGACCCCTTTCAAGATTTCCTGTAGGGCTGGTTTTGTGTTTGCATATTCTTTTAGTTTTTGTTTGTTGTGGAAGCTTTTTATCTCTCCTTCAATTTTCAATGACAGCCTAGCTGAATATAGTATTCTTGGCTGCATATTTTTCTCATTTAGTGCTCTGAATATATCCTGCCAGTCCTTTCTGGCCTGCCAGGTCTCTGTGGATAGGTCTGTTGCCAATCTAATGTTTCTACCCTTGTAGGTTACATATCTCTTCTCCTCAGCTGCTCTCCGGATTTTCTGTCTATGAGACTCGTAAGTTTTACTATTAGATGTCGGGGTGTTGACCTATTTTTATTGATTTTGAGAGGGGTTCTCTGTGCTTCCTGGATTTTCTTGCCTGTTGCCTTCCCCAAATTAGGGAAGTTCTCTGCTAAAATTTGCTCCATTATACCTTCTGCCCCTCTCTCTGTTTCTTCTTCTTCTGGGATCCCAATTATTCTAATGTTGTTTCGTCTTATGGTATCGCTTATCTCTCGAATTCTGCCCTCGTGATCCAGTAGTTGTTTATCTCTCTTTTTCTCAGCTTCTTTATTTTCCATCATTTCATCTTCTATATTACTGATTCTCTCTTCTGCCTCATTTATTCTAGCAGTTAGCGCCCCCATTTTTTATTGCACCTCATTAATAGCCTTTTTGATTTCTACTTGGTTGGATTTTAGTTCTTTTACTTCTCCAGTAAGGGTTTCTCTAATAACTTCCATATTTTTTTCAAGCCCATCTAGTATCTTTACAGTGATGATTCTGAACTCTAGATCTGACATTGTACTAATGTCCTTATTGATTAGGTCCCTGGCAGTCGGTACTACCTCTTGTTCTTTTTGTTGCGGTGATTTTTTCCGTGTAGTCATTTTGTGCAGAGGAGAATAGATTAATGAGAGAACAAAATGCTAGCAGAGTAACAACGTCCCCAGAAAATATACTCTAAACAAATCAGAAAAGACCTGAAGCAGTGGGAAAAGAAAGGGAAAGAGAGAAAAAAGAGAAAGAAAAAAAAAGAAAAAGAAAAAGATAAAGATAAAGATAAAAACAAAAACAAACAAAACAAAACAACAACAACAACAACAAAAACCAGAATGTGATCAAGTATGATCAGGCTGGTATATAGATCAGTGCCACACACTAGATCTGGGGTGTATTTTGGTCTTTTAGAAGAAAGTGCCTCCCAAAATTTTAAAGAAAGAAAAATTTATATATGTACAAAAATAAGGGTTGATAAGATGAAGGGATGGAATATGAATGTAAAGATGGAAATTATAAAAAATTTTATAAAAGGAATTGATAAGAAGTTCTTTGAAAAAAGAAAGAAGAGGATTTAAAAAGAGAAAAAGGAAAAAAAAAAGGGAGAGGATGTGATCAGGCAGAGGAATAGAAAACACCATATACTAGAGATTTAGGGTATATTTTAATCTGTTAGAAGAAACTATCTCAAAATTTTAAAGAGAGAACAACTTATATATATAAGCCAAAAATACGGGTAACTACTATGAAGGGATATAATATGACTCAAAAAATGAAAAATAATTTTTTTTAAAGGGATTGATAAGATGTTGGTTGGAAAAGGGAAAAAGAAAAATTCAAAAAGAAAAAAAAAGAAAAAAAGACAGTTAAAAAAAATAATAAATTTGAAAGAGTAAAGAACCATTGTAAAAAAGCCATGAATTCTATGTGCAGTATTCCCCTAGCGCTGGAGTTCTGCTGTTCTCATTGATGGGTAAACATGGTCCTGGCTGGCTATTCTCGCTGATCTTCTGGGGAGGGGCCTGTTGCCATGGTTTCCAAATGTCTCTGCCAGAGGCGGAATTGCCCCGCCCTTGCCCCCTCCCAGCTAAGTAATCTGCTTGGGTTTGCTCTCCAGGGATTTTGTTCCCTGCAAGCTTTCCGTACAGCTTTGGAGGCGGAGAGTGAAAATGGCGGCTTCCCAATCTCTGCCCCGGAGGAGCCAAGAACTCGGGGCCCCGCTTCTCAGTGAGCCCCCAGAGAAAAGCCGTCAGTCACTCCCATCTCCCCAGTCTCCGGTTGCACTCCGTGCTCACCCAGCCTGTGACCGCACGTTTTTATCTCTGGCACCTGACCCGGGGTGGAGTCTCCAAACCCAGCAGATCCCTGTGGTGCACTCCCGCGCGGCTCCTCCCGTGGGAGGAAGGTGAGTCTCCCCGGATCTGCCGCTTGTTGGGTCCCTGCTGGAGGAGCAGGGGCCCAACTGTGCCGCGGATCACGGTTTATGGCAACCCCGAGCTGAGAGCCCGCGCCTGGACCCTGCCTCTGCAGCCAGCTTCCTGCTCCATTACCTGGGAGCTCTGCCACACTCAGGCACCCTTGGTCTTTCTGTGACCTCGAGGGTCCTGAGACTACACTGTCCCAGAGGGTTCCACCCCCCGCTTAGCCACCAGAGTGATGTCCCTTGGCGGAGCAGACTTTTAAAAGTTCCCATTTTGTGCCCCGTGGCTCTATCACTTGCCAGAAGCGGCCGACAGAGGCCCCTCCCCCGCCGTCTATCCTCCTGAATATCACCTGGGATTCACTTCTCCGCACGTCCTACCTTCCAGAAAGTGGTCGTTTTTCTGTTCAGAGAGTTGTTGTTATTCCTTTCTTCGATCTCCTGTTGGGTTTGTAGGTGTTCAGAATGG